>NW_023412475.1:0-16853 GCF_903995425.1 Onychomys torridus
GAGGACAAAGACCATCTCTTCACAGTTCTTTGAGTCTATAGTCATTGGTTCTGTTTTCTCATTTCTTTGCTCTGGTGAGGAAATAATCCAGCAATTTAAATTCCTGGATCTCTGGCCCCAGGCTTCATGTGGCTGCATATGTTTGCTCATCAGAACTCAGGTGTTTGGAAAAATCACACAGTAGATAACATGGACAGAGGAGATAAAAATGATGTTTCACATGAAACATGATACTAGTTCATTAAAAAGGTAAAAAAATGCATGGAAATAATTTTGGGATTTAATTTTTTCTGTTCAAAATACACAAGAGATGATGGTTATATTTATGGTTCCTTGCCCATGCTTATAATGACCAAGATTTGTAACATATACCTATATGTCAATTGAAACTGCCATATAGACCATCATCTTTAATCACATGTTTTAATAATCACATATTGGGTTTTGAAAATGAAAGTCATTCAGTTCACAAAATGATGTCATGCACATCCTTAATTAAGACATCATTCTTAGAATGCAAAAAGTAATATCCAAAAAACTGTTTCATGTAGAGACTTTCATATAAAGCATTTATGTTTAAATAGATTAATTCCTTCTTCCTGTCTCATAAAGTCTATGCCAAGTTAAGAAACTAGTTTTTTAATTCAGTAGTACCACTCATTAAAACAGCACCAGTGGTGAAAGTTAGGAGTGATAATGTTTGACACCAAATAACTTAGTCATCAACATTCATGTTGTTTATTTTAGATATAATTAGCACACTAATTCACATAGGCACTGTGTTAAAAATGTCCCACTTCTTGTTTTTATAACTATTTTGTGTATAAATTGACAATTTGGTTATTGCACTTTTTGTTTTTCTAAATTTTCTTATGAGAACATACCACAACTTTAAGGGTATATGTAGTTAGAATTTTCCTGCCTGGCCCAGTCAGGACAAATCTCTCTTACCCGCCAGTCCCACAGTCACTCAGACCCAAACAAGTAAACACACAGAAACTTATATTGCTTACAAACTGTATGGCCATGGCAGGCTACTTGTTATCTACTTCTTCTATCTTAAATTAACCCATTTCTGTTAGTCTATACTTTGCCACATGGCTTGTGGCTTACCAGTGTCTTTACATGTTCCTTTTCATGGCGGCAGCTGGCGGTGTCTCCCTCCAGTCTTCTACTTCCCAGAATTCTCTTCTCTCTTGTCCCGCCTATACTTCCTGCCTGGCCACTGGCCAATCAGAACTTTATTTACACAGAGCGATATCCACAACACTTCCCCTATTCTTTTTTTTTTAAGGAAGGTTTTAACTTTTACATAGTACAATTACATATAACAAAACAATTATCAAGCAAGAATTACAGTTACAATATTAAAGAAGATATCCTATCTATCTTATATTTGTGAGTCTAAGGTTTTATATCTAACTTATCTTTTATCATAACTGAGGAAATTATAACTATCTAGTCTTCAACCACATCAAAGACCTCAGAAGGATATAATATTACCTGAGAAACGGGAGAAGGATGCAAGCAAATTTCGGGAGTCTTGCAGGGTAGACAGAGACAGCTGGCAGCCTGGACAGTCACCTAATGTTCCTTTGTAAAGTTGGGGCATTTGTCTTCAGCCCACAGGGCTAGAGTCTCTCGGTCACTTCTCTCAGTGTCCTGTAGAATGTCTGGCAGTTTCCTCTGTGAAGCAGGAACCTGAAGGACCATTTTGTCAAGCAAAGTTCAGTGGTCACTTTCTCTGGGTCCTGCATGTCCAGGTGATCGAGCAGTCCAGGCAAGAACAGTTTCTTGCCCAAATGGCTATTTTTGCCAAGGTGAAGATAAACTCCATATGAAGTGTCTTCAATGCCCATCCTCCTCTCTGAAGTAAATCGGTGTTGCCAGGAGCAGACATGTCTCACTGTCCAGAAAGTCTAAATTTTAAAAGTATTTTAAATGCCATATTCTTTAGGTCTTTGAAGTATTTGAAGATTACCTATCTATCTGAAATATGACTATGTATATCTAGAACACTTAACTAACATGGCTACGAGTATGATTATCATAGATGACTAATTATTAATCTATTTTTAATTATCAATTTCAATTTAAAATGAGCTATACAAATATAATACCTTAAACACGATTAGAAATATACACACAGTATAACAAAATTAACTTTAAGTTTGTATCAATAGACTAAAATCTATACCAATGTAAAACATTTTAAACAAATTGTTGTTCTTTAGAAGTAAGTTCCTTAAACTACCCTTTTATCCTATTATATCTATATCATATCCCCTTTTCTTCTTTAGAAAGAGATCGTGTTTATAATCAATCTACTTTAAAGAAAAATATTGGTTTTTCTCTGTCCCACACCAGAGGGCTCTTCTGATTTGGGACACAAGAATCTCTTAACCTTTTCTTTTAGCAATATGTCTGGGTTTAGAGAAGGAGTGAGCCAATTCCATCTCCAAAGCCAGCTTGATAATTTTGGGAATGTGGGCATAGTTTCTCTTACTACTTCCTGCTGGAGGGGGGTGCTGTATCTTATGGGGACACAAAGAAAATTTTAGGATTATGGAGTAGTCCATGAGGGTGAACCTCTGAGCCAGTTTCCTTGAAAGCATTCTGGATGTTGGATCAACTGGGCCATGGTGTCATTGGAGACCTTTCAGGTGGTCTTAGCTGATCAAACCTGATGTATCTTAATCTTGAACAAATCCACAGCCTCTGGTTTTCTGTGGAAACAGAGACTCCTTTCCAAAGCAACATATCCTTATATCCAAATTTTGAAGTCAAGGTACCTTTAAAATTTACATATTTGTTTAACTCAACAGCTTTTACAATCAAATCTTTTTCTGCAGATAAAAATCCCAAAGACAACATAACCAGATTCTCTGTGTAATATCCATCTTTGTAAGACTGAAACGCTGCTGTTTCTGCTGGCCCCGCCCACCTCAGCTTCCCAACATGGCGGTGGTACAGTTTACTGCCAGCTCTGGGTCTGGAGCCATGTGTACCATCAACTATCAGAAGCAGTTCTATCAAAGCAGCGCATAGACCAGAAACCTTTTTTCTTTTCTTTCTTTCTTTCTTTCTTTCTTTTTTAACTAGCAAAGGCTAAATCCACCATGCAGCAGAGTAAAGTGTCGATTATAGATTCCGCATTCCCGCCGCACTGCAGGTCAGAGCACATGCCCGGAACCTGCCACAGTAGCTCAAACTGGCAGGCTGCCGCTAACGTGAGGGAGACAACTAGGAAGCTGTTTTTAGCTCCGTTTAGAGTCTTTTTTCTCAGGTTTTAGGTGGAAACTCTTGGAAAGCACACAGAAACTTACATTGTTTAAAAACTGTATGGCCATGGCAGGCTGCTTGTTATCTACCTTTTCTATCTTAAATTAACCCATTTCTGTCAGTCTATACTTTGCCACATGGCTTGTGGCTTACCAGTGTCTTTACATGTTGCTTCTCATGGCGGCAGCTGGAGGTGTCTCTCCCAAGTCTTCTACTTCCCAGAATTCTCTTCTCTCTTGTCCCGCCTATACTTCCTGCCTGGCCACTGGCCAATCAGAACTTTATTTACACAGAGGGATATCCACAGCAGGTATATTGTGCAAACACAGAAAAAATAGGATATGTTCACGTTATGTATAATATTCTTCCATCAACAGTAAAAGAATCTCTAGAAATCCTTTTTATATTTATAGAAAATGCATTATTTTTAAAATATTTTTATATATTTACACAATATATCTTGATTATAGTTTACATGAACAACCTTCTTCCCATTTTTTCCCTAACTCCCCATCCCTCTGCATTAATTTCCCTAGGAAAGACACAGGGATCGCCCAATGACAGAGAAATGGATGAGATCTACATGAACAACCAGGACGACAGTGGGAGTAATGCAGGGCAAAGTTTGAGGGAAAGAAAGCTTAGGGGAGTTGGAAATCCAAGCTGGATCAAGAACAGAAAGGGAGAAAGAGGAATAACAGACCATGATAATTGAAGACCACATGAGAACAGGAATAGGCAGAGTGCTCGAGAGGTCCCCTTAAATCCACAATGATACATCCTCTGTGGACTGCTGGCAATGGTCGAGAGAAAGCCTGATCTGACCTATGCTGGTGATCAGATGACTAAACAACCTAACAGTCATCTTGGAACTCTCATCCAATAACTGATGGAAGTGGATGCAGAGATCCTCAGCCAGGCTCCATATGGAGCTCCAGTTGTCCAATTGTCTAGAAAGAGGAGGGACTGTAAGAGCATGAATTGTTGAGCCAAAGATTAGATAAAGCACAGGAACAAATAGCCAAACGAATGGAAGCACATGAATTATGAACCAAAGGCTGTGCAGCCCCCAGCTGTATCAAGCCCTCTGGTTAAGTGAGACAATTGAATTGCTTGAACTGTTTGGCAGGCTGTGGGACTGGGGCCTGTCCTTAGTGCATGAGCTGGCTGTTTGGAACATTGGGCTTTCACAGGGACACGTTGCTCAGCCTGGAAGGAGGGGATTGGACCTGCCTGTACTGAATCCACCAGGTTTAAATGAATCCCCAGAGGAGTCTTGGCCCTGGAGGTAATGGAAATAGAGGGGAGGGGATGGCAGGAAGGTAGACATGGGGATGGGAGCAGGGAGGACAGGGGAACACATGGCTGATGTGTAAAATTAAAACACAAATATTATAATAAAAATGAAAAAAATCAAATAAATGAACATAAAATTCTCATCTGAAAAAGGTCTAATATCCAAACTATACTTATTGAACACAGTAAATTAAAATAAATATTCTCATCTGATAAAGATCTAATATCCTAAATACACATATTGCACACAAGAAATCAGAAAACTAAAACAAAAATTCTCATCTGATAAATGTCTACTATTCAAAATATACATATTAAACACAGGATATCAGAAAAATAAAACAAAAATCTCATTAGATAATCGTCTATTATCCCAAAAATGTATATATTAAACACAAGCCATTAAGAAAATTCTCTCATAATGAAGAACTAATATCCAATATATACATATTGAAAACAAGAAATCAAATAAAAACAAATTATCCCTCCTGATAAATGTATAATATCCAAATATACATATAGGACACAAGAAATAAAGTAAATAATATAAAAATTCCCATCTGATAAAGGTATAATATTCATAATATACATATTGTACACAAGAAATAAGAAAAACAAAAGAAAAATTTCCATGCAATAAATGTCTAATATAAAACATATATCTACTGAAAACAAGAAATCAGATAAGTGAAACAAAAATTCTCATCCTATCAAGGTCTAATATCCAAAATATACATTTTGAACACAATATACCTGTTAAATAAAACAAAAAGTCTCATATCATAAAGGAACAATATCCATATTATACATATTGAACACAAGAAATCAAATAAATAACACAAAAATTCTCATCTGCTAAAGGTCAAATATCCAAAATTACACATATTGAACTTAATTAGATAAATAAAACAAAAATTCCCATCTGATAAAAGACTAATGTCAAAAATATACACATTGAACACAAGAAATCAGATAGATAACACAAAAATTCTGATGTGATAATGGTCTAATATGCAAAATATACATATTGAACATAATTAGCTAAATAAAACAAACATTTTCATGTGATAAAGTTCTCATATCAAAAATATACATATGGAACAAAAGAAATTAAATAAAACAAGTATTTTCAATGGGAACATACTAATATCCAAAATATACATTTTGAACACAAGAAATCAGATGACTAAAACATAAGTTCTCATCTGATAAAGGTTTAATACCTGAAATATATATATTGAACATTATAAGATATGTAAAAAAAAGTCTAATATCCAAAACATACATATTTAACACAAGAAATTTGACAAATAAAACACAAATTCTTATCAGATGAAAATCTAATAAAAAACATACATATTCAGCACAAGACATCTGATAAATAAAACACAAATTCTTATCTAATAAAATACAATATTGAAAACATGCATGTTGAGCACAAGAATTCAGAAAAACAAAATATTCTCATGTGATAAAGCTGAAATATCAAAAATGTTCTTATTGAACAAAAGAAACTAATAAAACAAAAATTCTCATCAGAGAATATACATATTGAACAAAATAAATAAGAAAAAGAAAAATCATGTAATATTAATCAAATATCAAAAACATACATATTGAACACAACAAATGAAATAAAAATTTCAACAAAGGGCTAATATCCAAAATATACATATTGAAAATTAAAAATTAAGTAAAACAAAAATTCACAACTGTTAAAGAGCTCATATCCAAATACACATATTGAACAAAATAAATAAGAAAAAGAAAACAAAATTTTCATGTTAATTTTCAATTATCAAAATCAAATACATTGAACACAACAAATTAAATAAAACAAAGATTCTCAACTGATAAAGGTCTACACAAAATATGCATACTGAAAACTAGAAATCAGATAAATAATAAAAATAGTCGCATTTGATATTTTTCTTAAACCAAAAATATATATCTTGAACACAAAAATTAAATAAAACTAAAATTCTAACCTGATAAAAATCTAATATCCAAAAGATACATATTGAACCCAGGAAATCAAATAAACATAACAAAATTTCTAATCAGATGAAGGTCTAATAACAAAAAAAAATTATATAGAATACAAGAAAAGCGATAACTGAAACAAAATTTCTAATCTGATAAAGTTGTAAAGTCTACACCTGAATTATACACATTTACTACGAGAAATCAGATAAGTATATTTTGAATCTTTCATTTTATCAGTTGGAAATTTTTGTTTTAGGTAATTTCTTGTGTTAAATATGTACATCTTTCATATTTGACCTTTATAAATTGAGAATTTTTTAAAATTTCTTCAGCTTAATATGTATATTTTGGATATAGTAATTTATCAGGAGAGAACTTTTTTAAATTAAATTTTTGTGTTCAATAATTATGTTTTTTTTTTATTTTTTACCTTTATCACATGAGAGTTTTCTTCTCTTTTTCTGATTTCTTGTTTTTGTTGTATATATTTTGGATATTAGACTAAGATGAGTATTTTTGTTTTATTTAATTTCTTGCTTTCAATAACTATATTTTTATATTTGACCTTTATCACATGAGAATTTTGTTTTCTTTTTTCTGATTTCTCAGGTTCAGTATGCATATTTTGGATATAAGTTCTTTATCATAAATGAGAATTTATGTTTTATTTAATTTTTTTTGTCAGTACGTGTATTTTTGATGTTTGACCTTTATCACATGAGAATTTTTTTTATTTATTTGATTTCTTGTTTACAATATGTATATTTTGGATATTAGACCTCCATTGTGAGAGAATTTTTGTTCATTTAATTTTGTATATTTAATAACAATATTATTGATATTTGATCTTGATCACATGAGAATTTTTGTTTTTTTCTGATGACTTGTGTTCAGTATGTACATTTTGGATGTTAGAACATTATAAGATGAGAATTTTTGGTATTGCACCTTTATCAGAAGATAATTTTTTGTTTTTGTTGGATTTGTTGGGATCAATGTTTATATTTTGGATATTATACTTTTGACTGATGAGAGTTTTTGTTTTATTTAACTTCTTGTTTTCCATATGACATATTATTGCTATTAGACTTATATAAATTGAGAATTTTTGTATTTTGTTCCATTTATATATATTTTTGATATTTGAACTTTTCAGATGAGAATTTCCCTTTAATTTTCTGATTTCTTATGTTCAATATATATACATTGTTCATATTAGACATTTATCAGATGAAAATTTTTGTTTAAATTTTCTGATTTCTTAGCATTAATGTGTATATTTTGGATATTTGAACTTTACTTCTAGAATTATTGTTTTATTTAATTCTTGTGTTCCATAGAGGTATATTTGGATATTAGGCATTTATCAAATGAGAATTTTTGTTTAATTTATTCAATTATGTTCAAAATGTATATTTTGTATAGTAGACCTTCATCACATGAGAATTTTGGTTTTATCAAATCATATATGTTCAGATTGATATTTTGGATATTTAACATTTATCACCCGAGTTTTTTTTCTGATTACATTTGTTCTTTGTTTATATTTTTGATTTAGACCTTTTTCAGTTGAAAATTTTTATTTTATTTATCTGATTTCTTATTTTCAATATGTATATTTTTGCTATAAGACATTTATCAGATGAAAATTGTTGTTTTATTAATCTGATTTCTAATGCTCAATATGTACTTTCAATATAGAAATTCATCAGGGGCAATTTTTGTTTATTTTATTTCTTGTGTTCAATATGTATATTTTTGGTAATAGACCTGTATCAGGTGAGAATTTTTTATCTAATTTTGTTTGTTTAATAACAATATTTTTAATATTTGACCTTTATCAAATGAGAATTTTTGTTTAATTTATCCAATTTCTTGTGTTCAATATGTTTTTGGATATTAGACATTTATCAGATGAGAACACTTCTTTTATTGATCTGATTTCTTGTCTTCATTATGTATATTTTTGGGATCAGACCATTATCAGGTGAAAAATTTTTTATTTAATTTCTTGTGTTCAATAAGTATATTTTGAATATTTGACTTTTATAGGCTGAGGGCTTTCTTTTCTTTTTCTGATTCTTGTGTTCAATAGGTATATTTCGGATTTGAGACCTCTATCAGCAGAGAATTTTTATTTTATTTCACTTATTATATTTTGATATTGGACCTCTATCACATGAGGAATTTGTTTTGGTTTTCTGTTTTCTTAAGTTCAATATTTATATTTTTGTTATTGGACCTTTATCACAGGAGATTTTTTTTGTTTTATTTATATAATTTCATTAGTTTAATGTGTTTGCTTGGGATATTAGATCTTTATCAAATGAAATTTTGTTCAATATGTTTGGTTTGGATATTAGAATTTTATCAGATAAAAATATTTGCATTGTTTAATTTTGTGTGTTCATTAAGTATATTTTTGTTATCAGATATTTATCAAATGAGAATTTTTGTTTTATTTATCCAGTTTCTTGTGTTCATTATGTGTACTTTGGATATTAGACCCTTTTCAGATGAGAATGTTTGTTTTATTTATTTGATGTCTTTTGTTCAAAATATATTATTGGTTATTAAAGCTTTTTCAGGTGAAGATTTTTTATTGAATTTAATTTCTTGTGGACAATATGTATATTTTTGTATTAGACCTTTATCAGATTTTAATTTTGTTTTATTTATCCTGAAGGCCTCATCCAGCTGGGGGCTCCACAGCTATTGGTTCATAGTTCAAGTGTTTCCATTAGTTTGGCTATTTGTCCCTGTGCTTTATCCAATCTTGGTCTCAACAATTCACACTCTTACAGTCCCTCCTCTTTCTCGACAATTGGACTCCTGGAGCTCCACCTGGGGCCTGGCCAAGGATCTCTGCATCCACTTCCATCAGTTATTGGATGAGAGTTCCAGCATCACTGTTAGGGTGTTTGGCCTTCTGATCACCAGACTAGGTCAGATCAGGCTTTCTCTAGACCATTGCCAGTAGTCTACAGTCGACGTATCATTTGTGGATTTCTGGGGCCCTCTCTAGCACTTTGTTTCTTCCTGTTCTCATGTGGTCTTCATATATCATGGTCTGTTACTCCTTGTTCTCCCTTTCTGTTCTTGATCCAGCTGGGATCTCCTGCTCCCCTAAGCTTTCTTTCCCTCAAACCTTGTACTTAATTGCTCCCACTGTTATCCAGGTTGTTCTTGTAAATCTCATCCATTTCTCTGTCATTGGGCAATCCCTGTGTCTTTCTTAGGTTCATATTTTCTAGGTAGCCTCCATGGAGTTGTGAGTAGCACTCTAGTCATCTTTGTTTTACATCTAGTATCCTCCTATGAGTGAATATGTTCCATGGTTGTCTTTCTGAGTCTGGGTTACCTCACTCAGGATGATTTTTTCTAGATCCATCCATTTGCCTGCAAACCTCATGAGGAGAGAGAGCATCAAGTGCTCTTAACCTCTAATCCATCTCTCCAGCCACAGATATTTATCACAAAAAATATTTTTGTTTTATATAATTTCTTTTGTTCGATACATATATATTGAATATTAGACCTTTATCAAATGAGAATTTTTTCATCTAATTTCTTGGGTTCAATATGGAATTTTGGATATTAGACATCAATCAGATGATAAATTTTGTTTTATTAAATTCTTGTGTTCACTAAGTATATTTTTGATATTAGACCTTTATCAGATGTGAATTTTTGGAGTATTTATCTGATTTCTAGTGATTAATATGTATATTTTGGATACTGACTATTATCAGGTGTGAATTTTTGTTTTATTTAATATCTAGTATTTTATATTTATTGTATATTAGACCTTAGTCAGATGAGAAGTTTTGGATTATTTATCTGATTTATATTCAATATGTCTGTTTTGAACATAGGACTTTTATCAGATAAGAATTTTTGTTTTATTTATCTAATTATGTTCAATATTTATATACTGTATATTAGATCTCTATCAAAAGAGAATTTTGTTTTATGTATTTGGTTTCATAATTTGGATATTAGACCATTATCAGATGAGAATTTTCAATTTCTTTATTTGATTTCTTGTGTTCCATATGTATATTTTTGATATTATAACATTATAGGAAGGGAAATTTTTTTATTTATCTACATATGTTCAATATGTCTATTTTTTATATTAGACCTTTATCAGACCAGAATTTTGTTTTATTTATTTGATTTCTTGTGTTCATTATGTATATTTTGGATATTAGACCTTCATCAGATGAGAATTTTTATTTCATTTTTCTAATTTCTTGTTTGATATGCATAATTTTAATGTTAGACCTGGATCAGATGAGAATTTCTGTTTTAATTACCTGGTATCCTGTGTTTAATAAGTACATTTTGGTTACTAAACTTACATCTGATAATTTTTTTTCTAATTTATTGTGTTCAATATGTACATTTTGAACATAAGACTTTTATCACATGAGAATTTTTCTTTTATTTACCAGATTTACTTGGATACTGACTTTATCAGGTAACAAATTTTGTTTTATTTAATTTTTTGTTTTAAGTATTTATATTCTTGATATTCAAACTCTATCAGATGAGAATTTTTGATTTATTTAATTTCTTGTGTTCTATATCTATATTTTGGTTATGAACTCTTATGAGGTGAGAATTTTTGTTTTATTTTTCTAATTATGTTCAACATGTATATTTTAGATACTATACCTTTATCAGATATGAGTTTGTGTTTTATTTATCTAATTACTTTCAATATGCATATTTTTTAAGTTATGGTATAATTTATTTTTTTATTATTATATTTGTGTTTAATTTTACACATCACCAATGGGTTCCCCTGTCCTCCCCCCTCCCATCCTCACCCCCATATTTTCCCCAGCCCCTCTCCTCCAGTCACATCTCCTCCAGGGCCAAGGCTCCCATGCAGATTCATTTAAACATGGTGGATTCAGTACAGGCATGTCCAGGCTGAGCAATGTGTCCCTGTGTAAGCTGCAAGTTCCAAACAGCCAGGTCATGCACTAAAGACAGGTGCCTCCTAAACAGTTCAAGCTATTCAATTGTCTCACTTATCCAGAGGGCCTGATCCAGCTAGGGGCTCCACAATCTTTGGTTCATAATTCATGTGCTTCTATTCGTTTGGCTATTTGTCTCTGTGCCCTTTCCAATCTTGGTCTCAACAATTCATGCTGTTACAATCCCTCCTCTTTCTCAACAACTTGACTCCGGGAGCTCTACCTGGGGCCTCTATGAGGATCTCTGCAACCCCTTCCATCAGTTATTGGATGAGAGCTCCAGCACAATAAGTAGGGTGTTTGCCATCTGAGCATCAGACTAGGTCAGATCAGGCTTTCTCTAGACCATTGCCAGCAGTCAACAGAGGATGTATCATTGTGGATTTCTGGGCACCTCTCCAGCACTCTGCCTATTCCTGTTCTCATGTGGTCATCATTTATCATGGTCTATTATTCCTTGTTCTACCTTTTTGTTCTTGATGCAGCTGTGATCTCCTGTTCCCCTAAGCTTTCTTTCCCTCAAATCTTGGCCTTCATTATTCCCAATGTTGTCTAAGTTGTTCATGTAGATCTCATCCATTTCTCAATCATTTAATGATCCCTGTGTCTTTCCTAGGGTCCCATTTTCTAGGTAGCCTCCCTGGAGCTGTGTAGCAGTCTAGTCATCTTTGTTTTACATCTAGTATCCTCCTATGAGTGAGTACGTACCATGTTTGTCCTAAGTCTGGGTTACCTCACTCAGGATGATTTTTTCTAGATCCATCCATTTGCCTGTAATCCTAATGATGTCATTCATTTTCTCTGCTGAGTAGTACTCCATTGTGTATATGTACCATATTTTCTTTATCCATTCTCCAGTTGAAGGGCATCTAGGTTGTTTCCAATTTCTGCCTATTAAAAACAATGCTGATATGAACATAGCTGAGCAAATGCCCTAATGGTATGTTTGAGCATTCCTTGGGTATATGCCCAAGAGTGCTACAGCTGGGTCTTGGGGGAGATGGATTCCCAATTTCCTATGGAAGCCCCATATTGATTTCCAAAGTGGCTGTACAAGCTTGCATTCCCACTAGCAGTGGAGGAGAGGTCCCCTTGCTCCGCATCCTCTCTAGCATAAGCTGTCTTCTGTGTTTTTGATCTTAGCCATTCTGACAGGTGTAAGGTGGTATCTCAGTGTTATTTTGATTTGCATTTCCCAGATAATTGCGGATGTTGAGCAATTCCTTAAATGTCTTTCAGCCATTTGAACTTCCTTTGCTGAGAATTCTCTGTTTAGTTCAACTTCTTCGTGTTCAAGAGTTTCAGGTGTGCTGTCAAGTGACTAGTGTGAGATTTGTCCAACTTCTTTATGTGGGCATTTAGTGCTATGATTTTCCCTCTTAGCACTCCTTTCATAGTGTCCCATAAGTTTCGGTATGTGGTGTATTCATTTTCATTGATCTCTAGGAAGTCTTTAATTTCTTTCTTTATTTCCTCCTTAACCCATTGGTGATTCAGTTGAGCATTATTCAGTTTCCATGAGATTGTAGGATTTCTGTAGTTTTTTCTGTTTTTGAAATCTAACTTTAAACCATGATGGTCTGACAGAACACAGGAGGTTATTCCAAATGTTTTGTATCTGTTGAGATTTGCTTTGTGGCCAAGTATGTGGTTGATTTTAGAGAAGGTTCCATGGGGTGCTGAGAAGAATGTATATTCTTTTTTGTTCGAGTACAATGTTCTGTAGATAATCAATTAAGTCTATTTGAGCCATAAAATCAGTTAAGTTTATATCTCTGTTAAGTTTAAATTTGGCTGATCTTTCCAGATGTGAAAGTAGGGTGTTGAAGTCTCCCACTAATAAGGTGTGGGTTTTTATTTGTGATTTAAGGCTTGTAGTATATGGTTTCTTTTTAAATATTTTTTTATCCTTTCATTTTCTGATTCCGTTGTAGGTCACTTAGAAACTCATGTTTCTGGACTTAGAGGTGCATGGATGTAATTCCAGCACTTGGGAGAATATGTTGGGCCAATATCTGTGTGTCTGAAGCCAGCTTGCTCCCCATAGTGAATTCCAGGGAAGCCTATTTGGACTCATCCCATCTCAAAAAAATTCCAAAAGAAAAAGCATATCTCAAATTATGGAATTTTTCATAATATAATCTGGCTGGACTGTGCCTGGTTTGAACAAAAGCTTTTGTTATCTTTACTCACATCAAGAGAAGTGAGTTACCATTTATAATAAAAAAACATCTAGAAAATCCATTCACAGAGGTGTAGAAATCCATTGAATCCTTTGACAACCATCTAGAGGGGACATTCCTCACCTTCAAGTCACAGGAAACAAACAGCAGTAGGACATCTTCATCATCAAAATTATAATGATGTATTTGGAACCCGAAGTGTTGGCTCAGTAGTACTGGTCCTCTTGGTTACCCAAGTTGGATTCTTAGCACCTACATCCAAAAGAGCCATATGTTGTTTCTCTTTGAATTTATTCCAGTGATGGTCCAACCTAAACTTGGCAAGTTTTCCTTAAGACCTCACATAACAATCAAATGCTCACAATTATCAATTCCATTGACTCATAGTTTTATGCCACATACAGTTCTTATTCAAAATTTCAATCTTACACAACACATTATCACAAATGTTATGAAAATGGACTGCATGACCAGAGACAGCTCTGACAATGCAAGGTAGATTTGTCACATATACCAGTATTTCCATGTACTTGAGTACATTAGTCTTGTCTCTTAGGAAACCAGACAAGCAAATGGTGAAAAGACAGGTATATCTGCGATTCCATATTGTAAGAAAGGCTTTATTCATGTGCCTATTATCTTAGAAAAGAATGAAATTTAATTTAAGTGCATAAGTTTTGCAAGTTAGTATACCAGTTTCATGCTAGGTACCAGTGGTGACCAGAATATGATGTCTGATCCCCTGTAACTGGAGGTACTGTCAGTTGTGAGCTGTCTTGTGAGTGTAGGAAATGAGCATTAGGTCCTGTGAATATACAGGTAGTTTTCTCAGTCATGAGCCTTCTAGTCAAGCCTATGAACATGTTATTAATGTAACATGTGGATTAATGTAAGGTGTGGATGGCTGATCTAATTTCTTCTTCCTCAGCCCAGGTAACCAAGAAGAAATATAAGATTGATAGAACCCAAAACTACTTGAGAATTGGTACTCTAAGAATTTGTTTTTACTCTTCCACAAGTGATAATTTATTGGTTGAAGAGCAAAATACATAGTCATTTAAATTTTTGAAATATGTAGCAAAACTTATTTTTATTATCCAAAGAAAATATATGGACCATAATTAGTTAAATAAAAGAAAAATTCACATCTGATAATAGCCTAATATACAAAATATACATACAGAACATAAGAAATCCGGTAAATAAAATGAAAATTCTAAACTGATAAGGTCTATTATCAAAAATATACACACTGAATACAGTAATTAAAGAAAACAAAAATTCTCACTTAAGAAAGAACTAATAGCCAATATATGCCCACAGAACACAAGAAATCAATTATATAAAATGAATATTATCATATGACCTATGTCTAATTCAAAATATGCATATTGAACATAATTAGAAAAATAAAATGAAAAATCTCATCTGAAAAATAACTAATATCCCAAATACACATATTACACATAGGATAACAGATAAATCAAACAAAAATCCTAATCTAATAAAGGTGTAATTACAAAAATGCATATTGAACACTGGAAAATATAAACAAATTCTCACCTCATAAAGCACTAATATTGATAATATGCATACTGAAAAAAATCAAATGTATAAAACAAATCTTCTCAACAAATAAAGGTCTAATAACCAAAATATACTTATTGAATACAAGAAATCAGACAAAAATAGTTCTTATCAGATAAAGAACTAATATGAAACATAAAGATCTAATATACATACTGAATCAAGGAAAACATAAATAAAATAAAAATTATCATCGTATAAAGGTCTGATATCAAAAATATGCATGTTAAACACAGGACCAAGAACGACCTCCCAAGGAGATGGGCAGACATCAAGGCAGAAGTACATATAACAAAAAAAGCAATACTTCATCACCAGAACATAGCCATTCTCCAACATCTAGACCTGAACATCACGGAATAGAAGAAGAAGAAGAAGAAGAAGAAGAAGAAGAAGAAGAAGAAGAAGAAGAAGAAGAAAACAACCTTATAAGTAACATCATGAAGAGGCTAGAGCCTTATATAGAAGAAATCAAAAATAAAGTGGAGGAACAGACAAACAAAAAATTGGAAGAACACTATAAAAAACTAGAGGAAAGGACAATTAAAGCAGAAGAAAACAGTAAGTCCCTGAAAGAAAAATAATGAAAATGTAAGGGAAACAGTCCGAGACATGAAGAGGGAAATAGAAAAAAAAATGAAGAAGACACTACCAGAAGGAATGCTGGAAATAGAAAACCTGAGTAAACAAACAGGAACTTCAGAGGCAAGTATAACCAACAGAATGCAAGAAAGTCATGACCCAAAATGTTCGAGAAATTTGAGACACCATGTAAAGCCCAAACCTACAAATAATAGGGATACAGGAAAGAGAAGAATACCAACTCAAAGGCACAGAAAATATATTTAACAAGATCATAGAAGAAAACTTTCCCAACTTAAAGAAGGAAATGCCTATGAAGATACAAGAAGCCTATAGAACATCAAACAGACTAACCCCCCCAAAAAAGTCCCCTCGCCACATAATAATTAAAGGACTAAACATACAGAATAAAGAAAGAATATTAAGGGCAGCAAAGGAAAAATTCCAAATGACTTATAAAGGCAAACCCATCAGAATAACACCCAATTTCTCAATGGAGACTTTGAAAGCCAGAAGGACCTGGACAGATATAATGCAGACACTAAGAGACCAGGGATGCCATCCTAGACTAATATACTCAGCAAAACTTTCAATCATGGAGTGAACAAGACATTCCAAGATAAAAAGACATAGACTAACAGAATTGATACGAAAACAGGACCCATCTTTCTGCTGCATACAAGAAACACACCTCAAATTCAAAGATAGACACCTCCTAAGAATAAAAGGCTGGGAAGAGACATTCCAATCAAATGGTCTTAAGAAGCAAGCTGGAGTAGTCATCCTAATATCCAGCAAAATAGACTTCAAACTAAAATCAATCAAAAGAGATCATGAAGGACATTATATACTGATCGCAGGAAAGATCCACCAAGATGAAGTCTCAATTCTGAACATTTATTCTCCAAACACAAGGGCACCCGCATATGTAAAAGAAACATTACTAAGC
>NW_023412476.1:5000-30592 GCF_903995425.1 Onychomys torridus
TTCACCCAAGTTATCCTACAGGATTGGAGGACAGTGACTGCTCTAATACTGCTTGAGATGGATGGGTTGAGATGGCCTAAGGTTGGCTGTGAGTTATTTTTGAGGAGATTGTATGTCTACATTTCATTTCCAGTCTCATTTCTCAAGCAATTGTCTGCATTGTGAAAACTTTGAAATGAATTCTTCTACTGTTATGAACTCTAGTGCATTGTTTCCGGCAATCACCATGTGCAATAGCACACCACCACTGCTGCCCCTGTCACTCTGGCACACAGCACTCCCATATTGGTTTTTCCCTATCTTCTTCCTTCTAAGCAGTGTATTTTAAACAATGTTCACCATCAACCTTGACTGTTGCAGGAGTGTTCCAATTTTTAATACGCATTCAAAAACCATGAAACCATTACATGTATACTTTATCATTATGTTCCCATTTCTTTTCTACTGTGGGGATTTCATTTCAATTACTTTACAGGTGAAGATTCTTTTTCTTTTTTTTAATAAATAATTTTATTTTATAATTAATTTAATTTTACATATCAGCCACAGATTCCCCTGTCCTCCCTCTTCCCAACCCATAGCCTTCCACCCAATACACTCCCCATTCCTACCTCTTCCAAAGCATTGTGCATGAGCTGACTTTTTATTTTTATTTTTTAAAAATGTGTAGGTAAGTGGATTTGTGTAAACATGTAGTACATGTATACAGGTTCTGAGGAGGAGAGAAGAGAGTATCAGGTCCCCAGCAGCTCGAGTTACAGGCAGCTGTGAGCCACCAGATATGGATGCTGGGGAGGGAACTAAGGCCTCTTGGAAGGACAAGGACCCTTATCTGCTGAGCCTTCTCTCAGCCCCAGTAAAGGGTCTTTTGTCAGAACATGCATCTGTTTCCTAAGTTAAACCTTTAATGTTGTTTCTCTGAATGTGTCAGGCTCTATTTGCAGAAGGCTTGTTCTCCTTGGGAAGAGCTGAACCTCTCCTGTTTTCAGGATCCCTAACTCCATACAACCACACTGTTATCTCAAAATGTCCTGGGTGCACTCCACCCAGCCTCTCAGGCAGGTCTGGTTTGGGAGGAGCTTCAGGCTCAGAAGGCTGGGAGGGAACTCTGCAGTGTCTGCCCTGGCAGGGGTCCTGGGTGGAGCTGACTGGTTGCAGGAGGAGGGACAGTCAACAGCCATCCTGACACCACAGCCCAGGGCTTGGTCCCTTGCTTCTGTCTCCAGCAGCCACACAAGCACCATGAAGAGGCTGCTGTGCTCTCTGCTGGGGCTGCTGTGCACCCAGGTTTGCTGTGAGTCTGGCTGTCCACATTCAGGGACAGAGAGGATTGTGTCAGCACATGGAGGGAGGGGAAGCAGCTCAGGAGTCCTGCAGAGCTCCCACCTTATCAGAGGACGTGGGGTGTGTTTAGGGTTCTGAGGACGTGGGGTATGTTTAGGGTTCTGTGGATGCTCAGTGACCCCATCTGTGTCTCTTTCTGTGTTTCTAACCAGGTGTGAAAGGTCAACAAGTGAAGCAGAGTCCTGTGTCCTTGGTTCTGCAGGAGGGAGAGCATGCAGAGATACAGTGCAACTCTTCCACTGTTTTGAACAATGTGCAGTGGTTTCACCAAAGTCCTGGGGGACATCTGAAGAGTCTGTTTTACAATCCTTCTGGAACAAAGCAGAGTGGAAGACTGACGTCCACAACAATAGCTAAAGAATATCGAAGTTCTCTGTACATTTCCTCCTCTCAGAGCACAGACTCAGGCACTTATCTCTGTGCTATGAGTGCACAGTGCTCCCCACACACCTGCAGCCAGTACACAAACCTGCAGCTGGTGGGTGTGGCTCTTCCCTATCATAGGACATCAAAATTTCACCACAGTTTATCTGCTTGATTCAGTGTCCATTTTCTTTATAGGTAGAGTTTTAACTTCTGGTAAGCTTTTGACTATGTAGTTTAAGGATTGGTGTCTTTAAATTCTCAATACATACTCCCTCCTGAATCATAAAAATTCATCTTAGAACTAACTGAGAACTTATAAGTAAAATTTTACAGATGAGTATATTGTGTTTAAGTATTTTGGAATAAATATGATTATACACATATGTGTAACAATGATTAATGAAAGAAAAAGCCATAAAGTTGAAAGAAAGCAAGGAAGGAATATAGGAAGTTTTGGAGGGAGGGATTGACATGATTATATTATAATCTCAAAAATAAAGAAATGATAAAATGAGTGAAAGGAAACTAAAGTTTATGGTTTAATAATCGCCATGTGTACAATCAGTCTATATAAGGGGTCGATAAATTTGATGTGAAATCCAAACATTTGTATATTTTACAAGCTCTATTGTAAATAACAAGCACTGTCATCTCCTTTTGTCCTATGACTGGCTTCTCTCATTCTCCAGAATGAGGTAGTTTTTGGCTCAATAGAAAGATAGGGAATCATGGGGATGCATGGAGAAAAGTCTGGAAGGGGAAGAGAGAAACTAGGCTATAGCTCACCTCAACAAAGAGACATTCAAATTCCATATCAAAAACATTGGCTCCAGAGAAAGATTCAGTGCAATTCTTTCTTCAAGGCCTGGTCTTCTAAGCTCAGGGCACTGTGGAGTGAAGACCTTATTTGTCCACAGAGGGGCAGTGCTGCTTCAGAGCAGGTGAAGTTTGTGGCTCTTCACACACTCCTCAATAAGCTAGAGTATCTAGTATCAGCATCTCTTGTGTCCTTAAGTTTAACTAGGGAAGAAAACATGTATCTGTCTAGCTGTTTACCTAAATTATACCTGTTTATCCTGGGCCCATACTGTGGACAAACAGATTTGCAAGTGTACACTATGAAGACACATGCTATCCTTCATGGCTGGGGCCACATCACCTTCTCTAATATACATTTCTAAGGTTGTCTCCCAAACTCAGTACAATCTCCTGATACACTGATATAACCTTTGCCTAGAATTATGTTGTATATCCTTTCCACTGGGAAATCCACTCATAGCTTGAAGACAGCTCAATCTTCTCCTCTATCAGGATCTTCTCTGACTGGATCAGGAAGCAGTGTCCACATCCTTCATCATCCTGTATAGACACACATCTTTAGAAATAAGAAGCCCATTTGTTTTAAACCACCCCTTCTTCATGGTAGTGTCAGAAATTCCCCACCACTAATTGTGATCATCTTTGTCCAGCATCTCCCTGCTGTCCAGGCCACTGGTCTCTTTTCACTGAGCAGCCATCTGTGTCATCAGAACGACTGTGCAGGTATCAGTGCTGTGTGGTGCTGCCATTTAGATATGCAAATGAAAAGGCACACGTATTTCATTTCAGTGAAAAGGTTAAAGCTTTTCAGGGATGCATATGTATGTACAGGAGAAAATATAATGTGTATGTGTGGCTCAGCAATATTTGTGATTTGAGGCTTTAGGACATCATGGACGGTATTCCCCATAGATGACGGAGGTGGAGTACACTGGATAGATGTCTGCTGCAAGGAGTAAAGGAAAAAGAAAAGACACCAAGATGTAAAAAAAGGAATGAAAAATCCCTAGGATGCTGAAGTATAATCTATTTGGATAGAAGTTTATTATTTTCTTCTTTCTTTGTTCTTTCCCTTCCTTTCTTCCTTCCTACCTTCCTTCCATCCTTTTTCTTTCTTTCTTAAGACAGCTTCAGGTATCCAGACTGCCCTCAAGCTTGTTACATAAAAAAGTGTCTTTCAATTTCTGATCTTTCTGCCTCTGCCCTGCAAGTGCTGGAAATAGGTGAGTGGACCATGTCCAGTGTATACATGCTGGGAGCCAAATCAGGGTCTTGGAGGTGCACTCTACTGACTGAACTACATCCTCAGTCCTTTCATGGAAAGTTTGTGGAACATGGACCATTGTCTGCTGTTGGGCTGTGATTGACCTGTGATGATGTCACATATACAACACCACCCTCTCTGTGCTGTAGCTTCCTCACAGTCTTTTAACTCCTACTATTTACAGCACAGATGCTCTCTACTTTAGCAGATGCTGTTTCATTTATTCTCCACTTCCACTCGATGCCTTCTTAAAATCAACACATGAATGCAAACTGACTTTAATGTTTGTATTTCATCTATGCAATTACATATGAGGAAGATACTAAGTGATTATTTGAATTTCAAAATGAAAGCCGTAAAACTGCTACATTCTTAAAGGTGTGTGTCCTGTGCAGGTTGCAGAATGTTTTCCATCCTCTCTTACTTATCTAAAGATGCAAGCTTTTCCTGTATAATATTCTACTAACTTCTAATTTTTTCCCACAGGTGTAATCTTATATGCATTTAGGTAAACTTGTCATTGTTGTATAACAACATAATGAAATTTTAATGCATTTTAAATAAATCATTTTTTCTGTGAATTTGTTATTTTATTTTATTTTATTAAGAGATTTTCTATTCATTTTACATACCAACACAGATTCCCCTGTCCTCCCTCCTCCCGCTCTCCAGCCTTCCCCACAAATCAATCATTTGTAAGGGCATGTAAACAATGAAATGCAAACAATGACTATACAATAAGTTCTCTTAGGTGAATGGAGCATATTCTGTATGTTTTACTTGTTCATGACCTTGTCTCATAATGGGATATTATATCTATTCCATGTCTTGATATGTCTTATGAGTATTTTATTTGCCATAAAACCCAAATGATCTGGGACTGAACAGATTGCTCTATGGTCAAGCACACTTGTTGTACTCATACTCACCTTGCTTCTCATTTTGCTTTGCCAAAATTTTGTCTGCTTTAGGCTCACACGGGCTTTGTGCAGACTATCACAAAATCTGTGGCTTCATATGTGCACCTGTCCTGCTACATCCAGAAGATATCATTTCCTTGTAATCATCCACCACCTCCTGCTCCAACACTCTTTCTGCTTTTTCTTCCACAGTGATCCCTGAACCTTGGGAGGAGGGATCAGCTATGTGATGTAGATGTCCAATCAGGGCATTCCATTCTATAGCCTCTTATTCTATGTATATTGGATGATATAAGGCACAGTGTCAGCCATCTACAGTGATTAGTTTCTCTAAGGAGTATTGAGATTTCCATTAATCTATGTGTGTAACACTAATTCATTAGGAGTTGGATTCATACTGTGTCCATTTAGTAGACTACTAGTAGTAAATTCTCTCCTAGGACACGATATGCCTAGCCAGAGATAATTGACTCGATAATGGTGCCAGGTGTGG
This sequence comes from Onychomys torridus, assembly GCF_903995425.1. NCBI lineage: Eukaryota > Metazoa > Chordata > Mammalia > Rodentia > Cricetidae > Onychomys > Onychomys torridus. The sequence goes on from NW_023412476.1 coordinate 10,207, forward strand.
GTTTCATATTATGGAGCATTATCAGAGAATGGTTGGTTACTACCAAGATGTTTGTGCAACTACTACACCAATGGGCATGTCTTTCCAGGCCAGTTCCTATTGTAGCTCACCATGATCACAGCTGGCTGAGACAGGATTGCTTTTTCTCCTCTGGTAGCATGCATAGCACATTCCAGCAGTATGAAACCATCCACTAGGAATGAAGTTTCCAGGTCACTACTAGCTTACTTTGTCCATGCTCTATGTTGCACGTATGGGATATCTTCAACAGTAGGTGCTTACCACCAAATAACCAATAGCAGTTTAATGTTCCCTAGTGTTCAAAACATGTCGTCTATGGGACTACATTGTCCAACAGTTGTGGGTATTCTGGTTATTTTTTGTCAAATTGATGCAAACTAGAGATACCCAAGAAAAATAGCTCCAGTTGAGGAACTGTGCTCCTAAATTGTAATGTGAGCATGTCATGGAGTCATTTTCTTCATGCTTGATGTGTGAGGACCCGCCCATTTAGGGCAGTGCCGCCCTGGTTTGATGGTCCTGGGTTGCATTAGAAATCAAGCCAAGCAGGTCATGGACTGTGAGCCATTAATTGGTGTTCCTTCATTTTCTCTGCTTCAATTCCTTCCCTGACTTCCCTCAGTGATGGATTGTAATCTGGGAATGGTACCACATAAATTACTCTTTCTGCCCCAAGATGTTTTTGTCAGAGTTTTATCACAGCAGCAGAAAATAATTAATACAGAAATTGAGATTAGGAATACAGACAGATGCTTTGATGAACCTGACCATGCCTTTGTGGAGGATTGTGGGGGTATTTTGGAACTTTGGTCTAGAAAAGGCCATTGAGTGCTGAGTTGGTATTCCAATCCTTCTATTGGAAGTCTTGTCTGGTTACAAGAGATGGAATGTTCAGGTTCTATATTTATCCCCATTTTAGAGTCACCCCCTTAGATTCCTGTGAGTTTCCATTGTACTAGGTTTCTGACTCATCCCAGAGATGCTCTCCTCTGGATTCCATTTGTCTCTCTCAGTACTCTCTCCCTCCATCCTCCCCCAATATGCTCCATCCTGTTCCCTTCCCCAACCCCCCATCTAGACCCCTTCATCTATTCACTCTTGATGTCTGTTCTATTTCCCCTTCACAGTGAGATTCATACCCAAGATTGCCTTGATCGTTCCTTGTTACTTAGCTTTTCTGGGTTGGTGGAGTGTAGCATGGTTATCCTTTACTTTACAGCTAATATCCTCTTGTAAGTGAGTACATACCATGTTTGTCTTTCTGAGTCTTGGTTATGTCATTCAGGATGATCTTTTCTAATCCCATCCATTTGCCACCAAATTTCATGATGTCATTGTTTTTAACAGCTGAGAAATACACCATTGTGTAAATAAAAAAAATGGTTATTTAAAAGTTGTACTATTGTTTATATTATGATACTAAAATAAGATTTTAGAGATCAACAATAAAGGAAATCTTATGGCTAAATAAAGCTGTTTTTATGTGTCCAGTTGTTAAGGGGTCAATTGTGATGGTTAATTTTTGTCAACTTGACACAAACTAGAAATACCCAGGAAGATGGAACCTCAATCAAGGTATTTTATTTGTTATACTTGTTAGGAGGCATATTTGTAGACATTTTCTTCATTAACAGTTGACATCAGAGGGCCCAGCCTCACTGTGGGCATTCTCATCTCTGAGTAGGAGGTCCTGGGTTGTATAAAAAACATGATGATCAAGCCTGGGGGAGCAAGCCAGTCAGCAGGTGTCATGTATGTTTCCTGCTAATGTTCCAGCTTGAATTTCTGACTTGGCTTACTTCAGTGGTGGACTATGATCAGAAATGTAAACCAAATAAATCATTTACTCCCTAGGTTTAATCTGGTCATTATGTTTATTTATCTTACAGAAAGCCACCACTGCCAGGCTCTTTTTTTCCAGAGCTGAGGACTGAACCCAGGGCCTTGTGCTTGCTAGGCAAGCGCTCTACCACTGAGCTAAATCCTCAACCCCAGGTATTTTTATTTGATATCCCTAGTATCTAGTAGATTTATTCTTGTTGTAAGGTAACTCCATCTTAACTCCTTTTATGTATGTATAAGCTTCTAGAATGAAGAAAATTTTAAATTGATCTGTTTTTAAACATATGATTACCATAACCATCAGCACACAAAAATTGTAGAATGTAGTGGGTTTGCTATAAAATTTTAGTATATGGGTTTGCATAGATTTCCTCATATTTATTTGCCTTCCCTCTCTCTTCTTCTCTCCCTTCCCCTGTTCCTGACACCCGCCCCTTACACATTTATACTACTTTTTTTTTTTTTTTTGAGACAGGGTTTCTCTATGTAGCTTTGCACCTTTCCTGGAACTTACTTGGTAGCCCAGGCTGGCCCTCGAACTCACAGAGATCCGCCTGACTCTGCCTCCCAAGTACTGGGATTAAAGGCATGCACCACCACCGCCTGGCCATTTATACTACTTTTATTTTCAGATCATATTTACTTTCTTTTTCCTTCTTTTTTTGTTAGTTTTCACACATGAGAACACATATGTGTTGTATGTTTTTACATGTTTGCTTTATTTTGCTTAACATCGTGTCCTTCAATACCACCTGTTTTCCTACAGATTTTTTCATTTTTCCTTGTGGCTGAATATTCCTCTGCTGTTTTAAGATACAGTATTTTATTCATTGATCAGTTGACTGGTGGTACCTAGGCTCTGTCTACATCTTGGCAATAGCGAATGGTGCTGTCATAAACAAGAATATGCAGGTGTCTTTCTTATATGATGACCTCATGTCCCCTGGATAAATAAATGCCCATAAGTGGTATTAGCTGGGTCATTCGTCTTTCTGTTCTTTTCTTCTTCTTTCTCTCTTCCTTCCTTCCTTCTTTCCTTCCTCCCTCCATCCATCCCTCCCTCTGTCAGTCCATCTGTCCCTCCCTGTCTTTCTCTCTCTCTTTCTTTTGTTCCTTCTTTGTGTATTTCAGAAAATTCACACTGCTATTTTTGGTGACTATTTTAATGCACATTTCTACCAGTGTATAAAGATAGTATTACAATGAGAGGATTTCTGATTCTCAATGATTGTATTTTCAGCAATAGTAAATTTGAACAAAACTGGGAGAATACTTCCTGTGTCAGAAACAGCTTTAGACAAAGTGTTTGTGAGGGGTGGAGCCTGTTGAAAGAACTTAGCGCCTGTGTAGTTAGAGTCTCTGTTCTAGTGGAGATAAAAGGCCTTCAGAGTTCTCCCCAAGCTTCAATCTTGGAGAAATGGACAAGAGCATGAAAGCATCATTTTTAGTCCTGGCCCTTCACCTAGCCTGTGAGTCATGGTGGAGAAACCTCAGGTTATGGGATTAATGTGGAGTCCTCAGGGAACTGGGGCACCAGACAGAATTATAAATTTTAAAAGCATCAACACCCAGTACGTACCCGGGAACTTAAAGATACTTGTTATTTCTCTCCACAGGGGTGAGTGGTCAACAGCAGGACAGAAGTGACCAGCAGCAGCTGAGACAAAATCCCTAATCTCTGACAGTCTGGGAAGGAGGGACTTCAGTTCTGAACTGCACTTATGAGAACAGTGCATTTGACTACTTCCCATGGTACCCGGCAGTTCCCTGGTGAAGGCCCTGCATTACTGATAGCCATACGATCTGTGTCATATAAAAGGGAAGATGGAAGATTTACTGCCTTCTTCAGTGGAAGCATGAAACAGCTGTCCTTGCACATCACAGCCTCTCAGCCTGGAGACTCAGCCACCTACTTCTGTGCAGCAAGTGCACAGTGCTCTCCAGTCACCTGCAGCCCATACTCAAATCTGCAGCTGAGGCTCCAACAAAACCCTGCTGTGGGGCAGAGGCTGGCAGAGGTGCAGAGGGGTTTTCATTTGCAAGAGCAGGTGACAGGTGACACGGTGAATGTAAGGATTAGACTCATTCAGTCCAGAGACAGAGTTAGGTGATGTCATGGCTTGCTTTTCTCCAGTCTCCATTTGCTCCGCAGGCACCACTGAAGTTTTACATGTATTTGCTTAACTATCTTAGTTGAATTGTTTTTCTGAGTGGTTGTATAAATAGTTCTCTGTGTGGATGTATTGTACCAAGTGGAAATTATAACATCCCCATCTCCCTATGCTCTTGTCAACAGTGTTGTTAATGTGTGGTTATTATAGCACAATGTCAGTCACTTGGACCATGCCTTATGTGATAGAAATCACATAGAATAGTCTTTTACTTTACTATCCTCTGATGACAAGGAAAGTGGTGATTTACATGACCACGGACCACTTCTACTTCCTCTTGCCCTAGCCAGCAGGGTTTCAACGGGGCAGACCCACCTGTGGGAGCGAATGAAAGGGATGGTCAACACAAAGGAGGAGAGCAAGACAAGATTCTGATCAAGCTGCCAATTTTATTTTAATTCACAAAGCTTATATGGCATAGGAGGGGAGGGGGCAGGAAGTAGGGAAGGGGAAAAGGGGCATGCAGAACATGGAAGGGATGTAAGACATGTGAGGCAGATCATGCAACTGCGAGATGTTGGCTAAGGTCACTGGTCAGGGGCTGTTTATTCTGTTGCTAGGCTACCTGACCATGGGATGCTCTTTACATTAGGTTGTCATGGCACCTGACTGTGGGATGTTCTCTTATCTTTGGGGGCTTCCAGTTTCTGCTCTGAGAAGGGGCTTATGACTTGTTCTTTGGCCTAGCTAGTACTTTCCATGGTTCATGTTTGGTTCCTGACATCTTGGACCCTAACACCTCTTGTTTTGAATCTTCTACCCTCATCTACATTAAAGGAAACTGAAGTATGAAGCCAGAAGGCACTCACTATTATGCAGGTGTATTTACAATAGACAAGTGACATCAATGGGAATGAATAATTCAGTTTACTCATATAATGAAAGTACATAACTTTTACTAAAGAAATGATTTCATGTATGTACTTCATACATGAACAAAATAAAATTCTGAATGTAATTTTTTTTTAGCTAACAGAAGCAGCTGCAGTCTTCATGGCCACCGGCAGTGCACAGAATGGAAAAAGTATTTCTCACTGCACAACACTTTATTGGGTTTACCCACTTAATGCTACATACATACTAACAAGATTTCACTGAAAAATATTTAGTTAGTTTATAAATACAAATGTTTTTGTGCCACAGCTGATGGTCGTGTTAGCCCTAACTACCTAGGAGGTAAAGATAGGAGGAATGCTTGGGACTAGGATTGAAGTCTAGCCTGAGCAACCTAGTGAAACTCTGTCTTCATTAACCAAAACCAACAAAAACAATATGGAAGATATTTAACTTGTAAAGCCTGCAAGCTCACTTCTCATCCACAGTGAGTAGCTTTCAGTATGCACAAAGGAAAGTTAAGGAGGAAAATAAAGTCAGTTGGATCTTAGCAGTGGGAGATAAATTCCACAATACCAGTGGGTGAACACCCTAAAGACTTTCAAAGTGTTATACCTTTTTCAAGTTTAAACTTGAGCTAGAAATTGGGAACAGTATTTGTATCAGATTGGAATAGGTTTCACTGAATACAAATACCTAGCTTAGAAGCCAGAAAAAGAAAAAGGCATCCTTGAGAATGGGAGAATGGAGAACTTGAAAACTCTGGGTACCTCAAGACAGAACTATAGGGAATGAGAGGCTGGAAAATACTTAGAGATGTGAGAGACAGTGAAGACAGGTAATTTATAATAACATAATCATCACCACTTGGGTGTCTTCATGTGTGGTCAAGGCAGATCTCTGAGTTTGAGGCCAGCCTAGTCTACACAGCGAGTGGCAGAACAGCCAAGCTTAGGCAGTGAAGGAAACAATTGAAAACACAAAGCTGGTGAAGATGTAATTAATTCAACATGGGGACCATGTTCCAGTCCCAGTAAGCAGCAGAACTTGGCAACTTTGGCCACATGGGTTCAGGTTTTAGAATCAAGAATATAAGAAAGCTTTGTGTAATCTCACTCTGCAACTAAGGAAAGCCACTGAAGCCAGGCATGTGTCAGGGGTATACCTGAAGAGATATACAGAAAGGCAGTTGCATGAAGCTGTGAAGATGAGGTCTGTATTGTTTGAGTTCCCCAGGATGTTAGAGGTGTCAGAGTCTTGGAATACCTGCCAAGGAAAGCTGCTAACAGATAATGGAGCCAGTCCAAGAGAAAATAGTGTGTTGCAGTCAACAAAGCTGAAATGAGTTGGAGATCTGAAGAGAATGTTGACATCAGATAGAGAAATGCAGATTTTGGACTTTGCCCAGCTGGTATTTAGTCTTGCTTTGGTCCAGCTTTTCCTTACTGTTCTCCCTTTCCTCCCCTTTGGAATAGTAATGTGTGGCAGGAATCTTAAAAGGTACTTGTTAATGAAATCAAACCTGAGGCCAGTTATTGGGGTGAATGCTGGAAGATCAGAGAAGCAGAACAAGCCACAGCTATCTCACCTTGCTATTTCCTCAGGTAATCCTGTTTCCTCAGGCTGGAAGCTTCTGAGTCCTCCTCCACATGAATCTCAGCTGAACTGTGTTGCTCCAAAGCTTAACTAACTACATGCTTTTCCTCCTTAGTTCCTGGTCCTCACGCCTGATATACTTTTCTCTTTCTGCCCCTACTCCCTAGGATTAAAGGCGTGGGTCACCATGCTTAGCTGTTTCTACAGTGGCCTTGAACTCAGAGATCCAGCTAGCTCTGGGATTAAAGGTTGTGCCACCACTGCCCAACTTCTGCTATAGCTTACTCTTCCCATTTTCTAGCCACCATTTTTGGCTTTGTTCTAGTGGCTGTCTGTTCTCTGACCCCAGATATGTTTATTTCAGGGAGCACACAATATTTTGGGGAACACAATACCCACCACAGTAATGTATATTCTATGCTGTTGAATGTTAGAAGTTGTGAATCAACCCCCAAGATAATGGAATTACTCCATGAAGTCTATTGCATGAGCAAAGGAATTTATTTGGGGGTTAACTCATAACCACTGGACATTTATTTTAGGGTCCAAGAAAGTTGACCTATGTCCCGAGCTGATTTGTCTGGTCCAAGATCTCAGCATCCAAAAGCACGAGGTATAAAATAAGAGAGTGCATTCATGCATCCCAGGTCTTAAGGGACCATCTGAAGCTTCATCCCAGGGGCACATTTCTTAAGGTCATAGGCAGGGATAACAGCTACCTGCTACTTCACTTGGTGTGGTACTTCAGGGCATGGCTCAAACAGCCACCCACTACAGTGTACTTTTATACATGAATATAACGAAGATGGCAATGATTCAAAGAAGGTTGTTTGAGTGAAAAAAAAAGATCAGAAAAACATGTAAATAATAAGTGCCAGTAAGCACATACTAAATATTAACAAAGAAGCCATGTCCCAGAACTTTTTCAGGACAGGCCAACTTCAACAACATTGCCTGGCACATACTATTGATTATATCTGGAAAAGCACAAAAGCAAAGCAGAAGGCCATATCCAGATTCAGGGTACACTGACCAGATTGATTTCTACAGGTATATTCTAACATCCAACAAGAATAAACATGTCTTATAAATTGATGTAAATGTTTGGGATATGTAGTCAGAAGGTTTCTCCAGTCCCTCTGGGCCCCTTGCAGACTCACAGTCACTTATAAAATAATCAGTCAGAGGCTTAGTATTATTTATAACTGTTCGACCATTAACTCAGGCTTATTACTGACTAGCTCTTACACTTAAATTAGCCCTTGATTCTTATCTATGATTAGCCACCTGGCTTGGTACCTTTTCTCAGTTCTGCCTTGTCATCTTCCTTCCTCTGTGTCTCACTGGCAGCTCCTGACTCAGCACTTCCTCTTCCTGTCTCTCTCCTGGATTCCTGCCTGGCTATAACCTGACTCGACATAGGCCAGAGCAGTTTCTTTATTAACCAATCATAACAACACATATTCACAGGGTACAGAAAGACATCTCACAGCAGGTATAGGAGGTACAAAATCATATCCAAGATTAATCCCTGTAACACAGTGTACTTAAGGTAAAAGGGTCTCTGTCTTGCTTCCTGGAGCTCCTTTTATAGTTCTCTAAGACATAGTTCACCACACATCATTCTTTTTACCATTATAGTGGTTTGGAAGAAAATGTCCCCCAAAGGGAGTGGCACTATTAGGCAGTTTGGCTTTGTGGGAGGAAGTGTATCACTGTGTGGGTGGCTTTGAGCTCTCTGTCGTTCAAGATAACTCTCTGTGTCATGGACCATTTTCTTGTTGGATTGCTGATCGTGATGCAGCTAGTACCATGTATGCCTACTAATGTGAGATATCCACTGGAGTCTGCTAAAGGAGTATTATGGAATTTAGTAGGATGTAAACTGAGGAAATATACTCACAAATATAGAACCGAGTAGATTAGCTGAAGTCATGCTCTTTCCAGACCTGGAGTGAATCCACCTCGCAGTTCTATCATACCAGGAGGAAAGAAGCAGGGAGAAGAGACCTCATGACCCCTCTCCTTTTCCTTTTAAGAAATCACATACAATGGCAAGAAGCATGGCCTTCTTTGAACCTCATAGCCCAAGGTTATGGGCAGAGCAAATACCACTACAGCCCACACATTGTACTGCTCCCCACAATGATGATAATGGAATGAACCTTTAAAATTTTAAGTGAGCCACACCAAATAAAGGTTTCCTTATAAGAGTTGCGGTGGTCATGGTATAACTTCACAGCAGCAGACCAGGGTAAAAGATCCAACCCTGCCAGTATACTTAATCCTCATTTTCCTTGATCTCTTTTGTATGATTCCTAAAATAGTAGGCTTTATTTTTTAAAGATTTGAGTTTTATTTACAAATGCATGTGCACATCCATGTGAGTCTACACAAACTTGTATGTACACAAGGACAGAAGATGGTGTCCAATCACTCAAAGCTGGAGCTGCAAATTTTGCTGGGAACTCAGTTCATTAAAACAGGTTCTGAACTTCCATCTTTATGTTTAGCAGCAAGTGCCTTTCACTGCTGAGCCACTTCCCCACCAACCTTAAGATTTATCTTCACTAGGAAGTATTGATTGCTAATTAAATCTCAAGGAAACACAAGGCAGCATTTAGCATGAGACTAACTGTCCAGCACAGTACTCAAACCAAATGTGCTCCAAAGCCCCATCTCAGAGGCTGTGGCCATGCAGCATGGATATCGTCCACCTGCTCCATGGAGAACTAGAGCAGGAGCACAACCCGGCCATCCTGAGCTCCCCAGGCTGCTGTGGCTCCCATGGTGTCCTGCTCATCCACAGAGACAGCAGTCCAGGGCATGTGCTGCCTATCAGCACTCAGCAGTGAGGTGGGCAGAGGATTATACCTCAGATACCCCAAGCTTGTCCCCAATGTACATGTTGATCGGTTATTTAAACTCAGAGACCTTGTTTGTACTTTTTTTTCTGATTGGCTATTGGTTCATTTCATCCATTGGGATAATGAGAGCAAATGAATAATTAAAAGCTAAAGACTAGGCTTTTTGGAGCCAACTACCTATGAAGGAAAACCTCACACAGCCCTGAGGCAGAGAGAGGGGCTTGGACCTGCCTCTACTAAATCTACCTCCCCATGGGAGGCCTTACCTTCTTGAAGGAGGGAATGGGGAATGGGTTGGGAGGGGGAAGTTGGAGGGGCAAGAGGGAAGAGGGGGATCTTTGATTGGTATGTAAAATGAATAAAAAATTTTCTTAATAATAAAAGAGCTACAGACAAAATGATGATAAAGTATTACCCAAAATCTAAACACCAATTTATGTGGCATTAACATGATCCTAAGTTCTTTCAAGTTATATAAATCATGTACACATAATAGGCTGGATGCACAGAGAAATATGGCAAGATTTTCATGAGATCACTTTGTACATTAAAAAAAATGCCCAGAATTTAACAAGTGAGACTGAATAATTCAGGGACAATGGTATAGAAGCTTCTAGGTCATGTAATAAGCAGAGTTCTCTTTTTTTTTTGGAGAGAATAGGACAAATCTGAATAAAACTTGTTATTAGACTTTTTCAAGGTAATCAGGTTTTGTAAAAGTGAGTTTTCAAATTAGTATGATCTCTGTCTGTCTGTCTGTCTGTCTCTCGCTCTCTCTCTCTCTCTCTCTCTCTGTGTGTGTGTGTGTGTGTGTGTGTGTGTGTGTGTTTGTGAAATCCAGTGGTTAACATTCCTCTATTGCTCTTCACATTTATTCAGTCATGCACTTCTTTGCATTTATTTATTTATTTATCTGTTTATTTATTTATTTATTTGTTTGTTTATTTAATTATTCATTTATGTGGTAGAGATTCTCACTGAAACTGAAGCTCACCAATTGCACTTCACTGTCTTACTAGTGAGACCCCAGGATTCCATTGTCTCTGTTTCCCAGAGCTCTGACTGTAGGTGCACCCACAATAACTGGATTCTTAAGTGGCTGCTGGAGATCAACCCAGCAGGCAAATGACACACTCAACCTCTCTTTAGTTTGTACAGACTATGAATTTATGCATGTTACAGTTTCACAGAACATAAACAGGTATCTTCTAGCATTCTGATGCACTGCCCTTTACCATGTGATTTAAAAGTAGCTCTGACAATTGCTGAATTTATATGGACCCTAGCAGTAAAGGAGAAAGATTATTTCAGATTCCAGTGGTTCACAGGGAAATTCAAAGACCTGTGAGGACTTTTTTTTTTTTTAAGTAAGCTTTATTAGGTAATCGATATAGAGAAGTAAGCATAAGACAATGGTCTGGAAGTGCGTTGAAGACTACATTTTGCTCATGATGAATCTGACTTTGGGTCAACCAAATTATTCCTCTAAATAACAACCATAAGTTCAAAGCAGCTTTATGCTCAGCAGAGATGGGTTTTTCCATTCTCCCTTTTTAGTGCTGCCTCTTTTAACTACCAAGAAAGACAGGAAACAAGTAAAAGGCTATGGTGAGCTACACTGTTCCTCTTTGTACAAGGAACTTGTGGCCTATGATCATATAAAACCCCATTTCCTGCTTGAGGCAATGTAGAAAACACAGTCAGTACACGTGCAGTGTCAGGCACTCAGACACTTAGCACTGATCTAAGGCCGAGGAGACAACTCACAGAGAAGGACCTGTGCCACATGCGTCTCCACAGCCTGCTCTCTGTGTTGGTGGCCTTGGCCTTCTCTGGTATGGATGTCTCACGTATAGCTAAGTATACACAGGAAGCTTTGCCCTAGGCATGTAGCAGTTCACATGGACATGAGGGGGAACATGGATTAGAGAGAAGCAAGCAGAATATGTCTTCAGTTAGGTTTGTTTTGTGTCTCAAGGTACCAAATACCAACAGTGTTCTGTTCACGCTATCACAGAATGAGCTTTTTTCTTTCTTTTGATTTTTCTGCAGGATCCAACTTGAGCCAGAAAGTGATTCAGGTCCAGTCAACTACAAGCACACGGGAAGGGGAAACAGTCACCCTGGACTGTTCATATGAGACAAGTTGGAACTTTTATCATCTTTTGTGGTACAAGCAGCTTCTTAGTGGAGAGATGATTTTTCTTATTGGCCAAATTTCTTCTTTTACACAGACTGAGAAGAGCAGCCGCTACTCTGTCGTCTTTCGGAAATCAGCCAAGTCCATCAGCCTTGTCATTTCATCCTCACAGCTAGAAGATTCAGTGAGGTATTTCTGTGTGCTCTGGGAACACACTCACAGTGTTTGAAATGATAGTATAAGCTCAACAAAAACTGGAGCTCCTTAAGCACAACCTCTCTCAGGGCGCCCTGATGAGAAGCACACCTGCACATCCCAGACAAGAAATTCCCAACCATGGCTCGTTCATCTGTGGTCTGCATCAGAAGTGTGTTTCTGAGTAAAACCTCATATTATGAAATTTAGAAACAGTCTTGGTGAATGCCTTTCTTTTAATTCTTTGTCTTGAAAGTATTCAGCTAAAAATAGACCACAGAGAGCATGTCTAGTATTCTCTGTTATTGGGAATCTTACATCACAATAATCTAAAGTATTAGTTTTTCTTTAAGTTGATAACAACCCAGAGCTCAGACTAGGCATCTGGAAGAGCAAAGAACATTATTTTCTTGTGAAACTGAGAGAAGTAGAGCCATTATGAGTGAAGTTGTCAGAGACACATTTCATCCCATGAAACTGCTGGTTCTGGAGAGTCCCTACAAATCACTGTCTTTGCATCTGGTACTGAGCCTGAGATATGGAAGGACAGCTAGACCAAAACATGGAAGGACGGCAGCATGAGGGCAGCACCTGAATGGTAAATTGCATTGGAACCTCATTGGAATCGTATGTGCCTGGGCCTGAATCAACAGAGGTACATAAAAAATATAACCATATACAATATATCCCACCTGTGTCTCCACTCTTCTGCAGTTGCATTTTCCATGTCCAACATCCAAACAGAACAACATGGGGAATGGAATTCTCTGAAATATGTTTCCAGATATGTTTTCAAAGAATTATTTATTTATTTTATATTGTGTGTATAACTCTTTTTCCTCCATGTTTGTATGTGTACTGTGTGAATGTTTAGTGCTCATGGAGGTTAGAGGAAGTCCTTTGGAAGAGCCACAAGAGCTACAAATAGCTACCATAGGGTTTTTGGGTTAGTTGTGGAATTAGATGTTGGGTTTCTGAGATAAGAGAAAATAGCAGCAAGGTAAAACCACAATAGGTCATTCAAAAGAAAGAGATAAAGCAAAGGAAAACATCTGAGATCTTACTTTCCCCACAAAGAACCAGTCAAGCAAACGAGCTATAAGAAGCTGCTCCTGCCAGTTACCACCACCTGTAGCCAGCATTGAAGTGTCTGCCTTCAAGGTCTCTCTGAAAGCCACAGATAGAAAATCCAGCTGTCCTAATGCATTTTCTATGATCTCTGCTTCAGTTCCTGGCTCTGGATTCCTGCCCTGAATTCTGACTTGGTTCCCTCAATGATGGACAGTGAAGTAGAAGTATGATCTGAAACATTCTTTTTCTAATTCAGACTGGTTTTGATCTGTGTTTTATCACAGGAAACCAAAACCAAAATAGAACAGGACCTCACATCACAGAAAAGTGGTCTTTCATCACAGAAATCCTCTTCTAGAAGGACCAACTGGTAACTTGTTTGGATTCATGACACTAGGAGCCTTTCCCTTCTGTAGAGACTGATATAAAAACAACCCAAGCAGAATGAGAAAGAACATTATCCTGAAGATGATGGATCAATGACTGTGTGCTGGATGCCTTTTATTTCATGATGCTGGGTATTTTAATGTTTTAAATATATTATTATTATTGCACACTTTTATACACACATATTTGCTTTGATTGTATTCCCTAATTATCCTCTCTGACTATCTTCCCTCACCACTCAAACTTCCTTCCAAAGAGTCTCATTTTTAACTTATATTTATATCTTTTTCTTGTGGCCCACTGTACCTTAGTAAGGTGTCTTCCATGAGCATGGACCTGGGCAGTGGAGTTACTTGAATAAAGACAACTGGTCATCAGTATTACACCACTGAGGAATATGACTGCCCCTCCTCAAGCAAGCACCAACAGACAACAGAATGTAGCTCCTCAGATTGGGTTGAACCCCTGGTCAATAACAATGTTGAAAGATCCAATCTTGTGCTGGTAGACACTGCTTTTGTGAGTTCATAGTGTCTTATTCATGTCTTTTCCAGAAGATTGTATTTATGTTTATAATTTGTTAATTTGCTGTCTTATAATTTAATCTTGCTGTCAAAGCTTAATGACTCAAGTCTTACAACAATATCTCTGCTGTCCAAAACTGTGACTCACATGCTTCCTTTCTCATGTTAATTTTAGGCCTCCTTTCGTTTTTTACTTTCCGTATTCATTTTATGATTTAAATGTTAACTCAAAAGAAGTACATTTTCGCCCAAACACTGTCTTTGAACTCTATTGGGGATTTGGAAAGTTGCCTCATGAGTTTTCTACTGTAAGTCAGTACTAGGACATCTGCTGAGTCTTTATGTCTGGTAATTCAGGCACCTTCATTGTTAAATACAAATAGGTAATAAATCTAAGTAAAGACAAATCACCAGGAGAAATCACTTGAGACAAACAGAAGGAGAAAACAGAAGAAAGTTAGAAGACACATCCATCAGATGACAAAGCACAGTGAATAAACACAGACTATACGAGACAACTTCCCATTATGGATATCCACCTAACCTCACAACTCAGTAGTGGACACTAAAGAGAATGAGACAGCTAAAATAGAAGACAAAGGCTTTGTTTTCTCCTTTGAAAGAGTATAATTGACCATCTATGGAGTCAAGTAAGAATAAGAACAATGTAGGAGATAAACTCAGGGAGTAGTTAAGGAAGTTATCAAAGTAAACAAAATAATCATGAACTTATATATATTTTTTTTAATGGAGGAAATCTTCAACAAGAAAATTGAGACTCTGAAAATGAACCAATCATAGTTGTTACAAACGGAGGAATCAATCAATCAAACAGAAAACTTCAGAAAGCACCATTAACTGGCATTCAGGCAGAAGGATGAGTTGTGTAGATGAAAGACAATGTTGAGACAGCAATATGATCATAAACTATATAGAAAAATAATGAACATATCCCATACTTTCAAGAACTGTGGGACACATACGTAACACCAAACATAAGGATCCATAGGGCAGAAGAAGGAGCTGAGAAAGTTTGAAAACATAGACAGTTTATTCAATCAAAGGATAACAGAAGATCCATCAAAATGAGTGAAAGAAATGGAGATCCAAACTAAAGAGCATTTTTCCTAAACAGACACAACCAAAGAAGAACTTCTCCTTGACAAGTAAGGAAATGATTAAAAAGTATAAGGAAAACCTGTCTTTGCATGCCTTTAATATCAGCACTCCAGAGAAAGAATCAGGTGGATCTCTGAGTTTGAGACCAGCCTGGTCTACAGATTGAATTCCAGGAGAGCCAGTACTATACAGAAATCCCTGTCTTAAAAAATCAAACCAAACCAACCAAAAAAAAAAAAAAAAAACCAAATACAAAATCAAACAAACAAAAACCAACAACCCAACAACAAACAAACACAGTGGTAGTGCTTGCCTTAGTGCCCTCACTTTGGAGGCAGAGACCAGGTGATCCCTGAATTTTGGCTAGTCAGGTCTACTGAGTGAGTTCAGGATACCAGGGTACACAGAGAAACCCTGTCTCAAAAACAAACAAACAAACAAAAACCTCAAAAGAATATCATGGGGGAAAAAAAAACCCACCAATCCACATTCAAAGGAGTAATATCAGAAAAGTCTAGGTCACTCTAAATACTCCGAAAAATGCAATGATGTTTCTTTTCAGTTTTTAGAGACAGGGTTTCTCTGTGTAGCTTTGGAGCCTGTCCTTGAACTCACTCTGTAGCCCAGGATGGCCTTGAACTCACAGAGATCTGCCTACCTCCACCTCCTAAGTGCTGGGATTAAAGGCATGTGCCATAACCACCCAGTCCCATGATATCTTTTAAGACCTGAAATTAAATAGCTATCAACCAACATTGCTATACTTGGCAATTGACCTCTTCAATTTAATAGAGAAATAAAAATGTTTTGACAAAAAAATCAAAACAATTCATAACAACCCAGACAACACTGTAGAAAATACTTAGAGCAGCACTATAAATATAAGAACAAAGGTAGTCTCATCCATAAGAACAAAAAAAAAATAATGCATTTCATAAGAGGAAGTAATAAAAGGAGGAGAACCAGAAAGGAATCAATCATGTCCAACTCCAACACAGACAAGCAACAAACTCCTAATATGAACTGGGAATGAAAGAACAGCAATGAGCCACACAATAAAGTATCAACAAACAAAATCATGACAACAAGTCACTATCAACAATCAAGTTAAAAGTACATGATTCTTATTATATTAAGGTATCTTGTTCTAGTTAATCCACTCTAAATATTTGAAGATGAAGAACTACATCAGCAGCAGAAGGTTATATGCATAAGACAATCATATAGAAAGTAGAGACATTTACTGATTAAACCTCCGCACAGATCCTTTATAACAAGCATTGCTTTAGAGTGATTGTGTTTAGGTTTCAATTAGGTCTGTCTTTTATATGCTGCTGGAGGGTACAATTAAGAAGTGTATACTTGCTGGAACTTTCTCACTGTATAAAAGAACAGATGCTAGTGATGCTTTGACATTAATCCCAGAAATCACTTGGAACTGTGGGTGTCACCAATGCAACATGAGCAGAGGTGACGCATGACAAATATGAATAATATGTTCAAATGCATGATGTTCAGGCACTGGGTTTGAATGATGTTGATATATTACATAAATTATAAATAATACAAAAAATGTAAATGGTTTCAACTCAGCAATTAAAAGCCATAGGCTAGCTAGCAAGAAAATACCATTTGTGTCTCCATCAAAGACCTCTCATAAACAAGAACATCCAAAACATAGGATGGGAATTAGCAGGCCAAGTAAGTGAAACCTGTAGACTTGGCACAGCAAGTCTCATCTGAAAAGTGGACTTCATACCAAAGCACATCCAAGAGGTGAAGAAAGCCACTACATAGCCATAGACGGTAAGCATTTGGCATATGGCTGCAAGGAGCTTTGAAGCTGTAGTTCAACAAAATAAACATTAAGTGACATAAATTCTCACATAGGTCTGCAGTGCTATGATATGAGACCTCAGTATCTCACAATGACTTTAGCAAGCCCTCCCAAACTAAAACCTAACAAAGAAACTTCAGAGCTAAGGGATTCTATAAGGCTACCACACTTATTTTGGCAGGAGAATCCATCCCAGGAATGAAAGGTAAGGCGATAGACACTTAGAGAACTCACTAAATGCAAACAATGAAATCTTCTTAACACATATAAAATTCAAATTCTCTACTTTGAGCCTTTGCCTTGCCAGCCCATAGTGTTGTCCCATCAACTCCTAGCATGGTGATGTTCTGCACATCCTATAAGTCTTGACTCAAATGCAACTGCCTGTGAAGACCTTCCTTTTTCCTCCTTGAAAATCAGGCTCTAGCCTACTCCAAATGTGGAAAAGGGAAGTATGTATTTTCAAAATTTTTATTTATAATTTAAATCCTCTTATCAGTCTTAAAAATAGTACTGAATATAATGAACTTCTAGAGGAGTAAGAGTCATATTTGTGGATGGGAAATCATAAGCAGCTCCCTGAGATGGACGTTTCTAGTTCCTAGAAGACACGTGAATGGAAGTTAAGAGTATTGCTATCTTAATAGGACCAACAGAAGAAAGAGGAGGACCCAGACAGCTACCAAAGACTCAGCTCAGAATCACTTTAGTGAACTCCCAGCTGTAGAATATACCTCTTCCCTAAAGTATAAAAGTTTACTTCCTCCTCCTCCTCTGAGGCTCATCTTCTGTCTTTCCCTCACATCCAGTCCTTTATCTGATCCTGGGAATATACTCTGTAAAACTCAAGATGACCACCAGCATCACTGCTACATCTGCTGGCCTTGTCCCCTCCTACTGGCTCCTTGGATCTTTCTCCCTTTGATGCCCCTTCTGGTTTCATGCCATATTTATTCTGTTACTCTATAATTTTCTGTTTCTTTTCCTTTTTCTGCGCTCTGCTAGGCTCCCTTTTCTTCTTTCTCATGTCACTTTCTATTTCTGTGACCAGTGGCATTCCTCCTCATATCTATGTTTATATAAACATTAAAATCTAGGGCTTGAAAATGAGAAAAATATGCAATATGTTTTTCAAACTCAAAAAGGAAATAGTTTTTACTGAACCTCTGCCACCAGAGATCTGAAGAGTTGTGATAATTGAGCTGAGCTCCTGGCTGCCCTCTAATGCTTGTGAGTGAAATTGTGAGAACATGTAGTGGTGGCAGCAGCTATCTTTTCTCATCAGAATTTACACCTTTGTGATAATCATGGCAGGAGGATTCAGAAGAAGGTTGTGGTGTTTGATCCACTGCTGTCAGATGTGACTGTGATTTATGTAGGAGTACCAAATATGATTCCTGGGTGTTCTGGGTTGGAGAGCAGAAACTGCTAAAGAAATGGAGTTCAGCCATGTTGCCCAAGGTATGGTGTTCTTCTTTACTAAGTGTATTTGTATTTATATGCTGCCCCTTTTTTTACTCCAGATATATCCTGGGATGTAAGAACTGATGGAGAAGAAGCCAGCGTAGGAAATATGGCACAGTGAGCTCTTGTCATCTTCCATTCTGTCTCTATACCTCCAGAATAATACAAGGTTTTCCAGGATAATACAAGGTTTTCTTGGATAACACAAAGTATTCCAATGGGCCCCAGGACATGTGATGGAGCACAGACACCTGGGAGAAGCTGGGAAAGCTGTCACTATGATGCACTGCCAAGTAGATCTCAGAAGACTCTATGATCTTTGTCTTGGGTACAGACACTGTAACTTCAGTGAGTGCCTGCTAGTCTTTAATTGAGGACATGGTAAGCAGACCCAGCAAGTATCTGAGATACTGGAGCTACTGTGCTGTGTGATTTCCATGTGTGTTCCTATTTAGTGTTTACTGGACATGCCAAAGTTCTTGAGGATTCCCTCCTTGAATGGCGTAGTGACATTCCAGAGGAAAAAAAAGACTTGGGCTTCTGGACCTGGCACTAATTAGTCGAGAGAAATTTGGAAGCACTTCAAAAAGATTGCATCAACTGTGATCAAATAGGATTCATTCTAATAAGCATGACTTGATACTGTTCACCCTGAGTAAAATTAAGCTCCAAATGATCAAGAGCCTCAGCATACACTTGTGTTAGAAGAGAAAGTAGGAAATTTGCTTCAACTTCAGGCACAATAAAATACAAGCCATAAACATGAAGACACAACACAGGACTCCATCAGACTAAAAAGGTCTGCATAGCAAAGCACACCATCATTTAAATGAAGAGGCAGCCTAGAGAATGGGAAACATCTTTACCAGGTATACATGACAGAAAATAGGTGTTATGAAGACTAAATACCAAGAAAAAAACTGATAAAAAATGGAAGATTTGAAATATGCAGAGAGTTTTCAAAGGAAGAAATACAAATTTGATAAAAAAAAATTTTTTTTTGGTTTTTTGAGACACGATTTCTCTGTTTATCTTTGGATCCTGTCCTGGAACTCATTCTGTAGTCCACACTGGCCTCAAACTCACAAAGATCCAGCTGTTTTCTGAGTGCTGGGATTAAAGATGTGCACCACCACCACCCAGTGAGAACATTTTTAAATGGTCAACATCCTTATCCATCAGGGAAAATGAATATTAAATAGTTATTCATATATACACTGAAAATTAAAATTATTCTGAGAGTTCATTTTATTCCAGTCAGAATGGCTGGAGAAAATGACAACAAACAATGATGGGTGTGGAGACAGGGGATACTTGCTCACTGTTGGTGGATGTGTAAACTAGTGTAGCCACTATGGTTCTAGTCTGTTAGGTTTCCATAAGATCCCTCGAATGGCCCATAATTTTAACTCTAACTCGCTATATTTTTTTCACCTGCCTCCCTTTCCCTCTCCCTCCTCATTTGAACATCCTGTTCCAGACTCCTTCCTCATCCATCCATAACAATCTATTCTATTCACCCTTTATGAAGATCCATCCCTGTCCCCTAGTCCCTTACTCTATACCTAATGTGTGGTTATACAGGCTGTAGCTTACTTATTTTTTGATGCAACAACTGTCATTCACATATAAATAAAAACTACCATATTTACCTTCTGGGTCTGAGTTATGTCACTTAGTGTGACTTTCTTTTAGCTCTCTCCATTTACCTGTGAATTTCATGATTTCTTTCCTGGTCCAATCCAACTGATACATTGCAATGAACCCCTGACCTAAGACACAAGAGAACACAGAAGAGATGGAGAAAGATTGTAAGAGACAAGACAAGAAGCCTGTGTCTCACACGTTTCCCATAACATTCTAAGGGAAATAAAAATAGCCCCATGAATACAAAAATAGGGGTTTCCAGAGCAAAAGTAATATCATGATAACACCAATTGTCATGGCAACATGGATGGGGAGAGTCCACATGGTTCTACTGTACATGAAGACTACAGGTTGTCAAGCTGATGACAGAATTGGAATAGTTTATAGTTTCCCTCAGAGACAAGCTTTCATATGGTTTACCAATCCTACTGTGTTATGCCTGAACACATGTTATATGGACAAAACAAATGGACTCAGTAGGCTACATATACATCAGATTGATCCAATTTTCTTTCTGTAAAACTTTATTTACTTATTGACACAGGCTACTAAGCATTGGCAGTCATCATTACATTTATCCATCATAAAGATATTTGCAGTAGATATCGCCAACAATCACATTAGGAATGAGGAAATCAAGCATGACAATTATGAAGCACTCCTTCCCAAAT
>NW_023412477.1:0-10514 GCF_903995425.1 Onychomys torridus
GTACTTACTCTCTTTTGGTGGAGGATTTCATAGGGTTAAGAACTATTGGCTTCCTGCTCTGCCTCTGATTTTTCAGCTTTTGCCCCAATGTCTGACTCTGGGTGATCTTATATTTTCTAATGCCTGAAAAAACTCGGGGGGTAAAAATGGTTATAATATCCTGGATGAATAAGGGAAGATCAAGAAGAATGAGGAATTAAATAGAAAGAATAGTTGTGGGAGAAGATGAATGGATGGGTGGATAAAGGTAGCTACATGGATGGATGGATAGATAGATTGATGGATAGAAATAGATGACGAAAAAGATAGATAGATAGATAAATAGATAGGCAGGCAGACAGAAAGACAGACTCACAGACAGACAGGAATATATATAGTTTTCAGGCTATACTACAGTGGTTATTGGGTCCACCAATGGCAGGATGGACTCAGGACATTTTTCCTTCTTCCCCATATTGGTCAGAGAACTAGGTATGGTTGAAGAACTCAGAACTTTTCTTTTAGCATCTGTAGCCCTTTGATTCTGGACAATCCTAGGACTTCTGGTTCCCAGAAATAGCCCTCAAATGTAGTTCCATTCCACTTGTGTCTCAGTGGTCCCACTTTTTCTTTATGTTGATATGTGAGGTGAGGTGGGGCAAATACTACTCATCAGGGGGCACTGGCATTTTAGGCCCCCAAATATCTTTCTAAATGAATGCTCCAGGGTTTGCATAGAACTATAGAAAAGGAATAAGGAATCCTGGTTGCAGCAGATGATACAGAGAGGTTGAGACAAAACAGATTGAGTTCTAGCGTGGTGATGTAGATTGTTATAAAAGAGAGGCAAGAGTTTCTGATCCAGAAATATGTAACAGGCTAGATACTCTGAAGATTACCTTTAAATCACATTTTTTCTCAGAGCTGAGGACCAAGCCGGCCTTGTGCTTGCTAGGCAAGCACTCTACCACTGAGCTAAATCTCTAACCCTCAATTTTTAAGGACATATTTTAGAGAAAAGTGGGAGGGAAATGGAGGATTTAAGACAACCAATGTCTGATGCCATCTCATAGGATCTTCTAGAATGTGTTGGACTGGTTATGTTGTCTTTTGGGAATGTTACTTTTATAAAGACAGCAAACTTAGTAGGGGTTTCCTAGTGTGGAGCTCCCCAGCACAAGGACACCCCACTCAATGATTAGGCTGGAATCCTCTAAGTAAAGTGGAGATGCAGCAAGTTGATGAAATGAAATGTAGAAGTGCCTGCAGTTGAAAGGTCAGGATGAGATGGTTCACTCCAGAATGTTAATCGAGAAATGTCAGAATAAGGAAAAGTAAATATAGGAGGAAGTCTGACAATATGTGAGAAAAGTCTTTATTTGTTAATGCTTTGATGATTGTCATTACACATAATCCTCAGAGTTTAAAAAGCGTACAATGGGGATCCTTCTTTGAGAAAACATGTCCACATTTAACATGATATTGTATATTAAGTTCAAGTCTCTGAAATCTTGTAAGAAAAAAATGGAACATCATGGACCATGTTTCTGGAAAAAGAAATAGACAAGAATTACTGAAGCAGATTTTGGTTAGAAATATGTTAAACACATATATGTACCCATACATGCATATACATACAAAATCATGGGAAACAAAATCAGTAGAACAATCCAGACAGGGGTCCAGTAGGGTCTGAATATTGATAGTCACAATTATCTTGATGCCTACACTATCCACTTAATTCTAAATTCAGTCAACAAGGACAATGCTGTTCTGATGAGGATGACCTCAGGGCTCCCTTTCTACCCTTATTCATTGGGCTGTGTTCAGCACTGGAGTGAACACACTGTTTCCATCACTAAACCTACTGCAATTCTCTATGTTAATGTGTAAGAGAAGAACTGAGGCAAACTGATAGTCATGTCCCAAATATCAGGCAGGCCGTCTTTCAAGCATCAAATGCAAATCATGATTATCTGAAATATCAAGAATATGAATATAGCCTCAGTGCAGTTTCCAGTGGTCTTTTGTCACCTTCAGCTTCTGGCTCTGCATTTTAGAAATTATGTAGACAGAAGAAATTACCTCAATAATTTTCATGTATAAAAGCAACAGTCAGATTCATGATACAGCACTGCTTTTACTCATTTCATTATAACTCATATGGGAATATAATCTGTCAAATAAGAACATTAACATTTTCTTCAGAATTCCTCCCAAAACATAATCATATTTTATATAAAACTTGATATCTCTGAAATGCTTGTAGCGTATTACAACACTTGAAATGAAATAGTATCTTCTGTGCACAACAGGACTCCTGCACTCATGAACTCCAAGGTCAAACCATCAACATTCTAGTATGGAAGAGAAAGGTGCTCACTGGCCCAAACCCGTACCTGAGAACCTTGTGGCAGTTGATGGCTTTCGGAGGAGGAAGCGTCAGTTTATTTTAGCATGCTGATGCCAGGTAGTTTGAGTAAAGTGGACCCGGACCCATTTGAGAAGAATGAGGGTAATATGATCAAAATACACTGTATGCATAGATGAAATTCTCAAGGAATTTTAAAACTGTATTATTTAAAATTTCGCAGTTCAATAGCATTAAAAATCTGATACAAACTTTTATCTTTTGAAAGAAAAATGGGAGACAGTCACTGTCACCACAATTCAGATTTTTAACATTGGACAAGAAGAATTTTTCTGCAGACCCAGATGTTCAGCCTGGCTCAGTTCATTCACTTATGGTTTTAACTATCTTCTTATTACCTTCCATAGGAGGAGCGACATAATGCCTATGGTTATTATTGAGTATTTTCGCAAATGTTTACATCATGTTCAGGAAAAGGTAATCTTAAGTGGCATTTCATTTTCTTTCTTTTGGTGAAGAAACATTTCACTGTGAAGTACCCTGGAACCTGACTGAAACATGAACAATTAGGAAGCCATGTGACTCTGTTACTTAAGTTTTGTTTTTAGGGTTTTTTTGTTTTGTTTTGTTTTGTTTTTAAGACAAGATTTACTTGTATAACTTTAGAGCCTATCCTGGAACTCACACTGTAGACCAGGATGCTGTTGAATCAGTTAATTAATTTTAAGAAGAATTCATTATTATTTCTTTATTCCCTGTGGGCTCTGTGATTTTTTTTTTTGGATACCTTCTGTCTTATTTAGGGTTTCTATTATTGTGAAGAGACACCAAAACCACAGCAACTTTTATAAAGGAAATGCTTTAATTAGTTGTGGCTTACAGTTTCATGTGTCATCATGGCAGGACATGGAGACATGCAGGCAGACATGGTGCTGGAGGAGGAGCTGGGAGTAGAGAAGGAGCCATGGATCTCACAGTCAACAAAAGTGCTCTGGAACACCAGGAGTGACTTTAGCATAAGAGGCCTCAAAGCCCTCCCTGCAGTGACTTACAACCTCCAACAAGGCCACACTTACCCCAACAAAGCCACACCTCCTAATAATGCCACTCCACAGGAGCTGATGAGGGCCTGTTCCATTCAAATAACCATTCCCCCAAGGAATCCTCAGAAGGCAGAGTAAAACTGTTAGTTTGTTGGCTCTAACAGATGTTTTTGAGGAGGAGAGGAGTTTTACCTTAAAAAGGAGAGCATTATCATTAGTTGACAAATAAGAGTTTTGGAAGAAAAATAGTAAATGCAGGAGGAAAAGTACATTTTCCTTCTACCCGCATTAGTCCCTTGTTGGGGACTCCATAACAAAGCAGAGACAGAGAGGAGAAAAGCATGGAGACCTACCTAGTACAAACTTTCACCACACCAGATCTTCCCTAAGGAGGGAAAGCCCTCAACAAGTGCCGAGACCTGAGATTTTATACTAGAGTTGATGGAAAAGTGGAATGTTTTAGAGTGTGTGACAAAATAAAACCACTATGAGCCAAGCAGGTGAATGGAAAACACTGAGGGCTTTTGGCTCGTGTCCCCTGTGTATGCCTTCATCAGTCTTTAGCTGTGAGGCTGCTCCTTTCTTTCCTTCATGGAGGTACAAGTGTTGCTTCTGACCTGTTTAGGAAATGGTCAGGAAGCCCTTTCTAGGTTTTATGAGCAGCTTCAGGGTAAGAGCAGAGTCCTTCCTCACATTCATTCTTCTGCTCAAATTCTTCCTGTGGCTAGTCACCATGTTTTGAGACAACATATTCTGAGCAATCAAACATGAAATAAAGCCAAAGGTCTGGGTATAATTTCTGAATGAGTAGTTGCATTCATATATGTCCTGAAATGCAACATTTAGAGCAATTATGAATTTAAACATTAACATTAGTATATCCTGTTCTGTGCATATCATTTTGCATCACCTTTTCAGTAATTCTTGTTTTAAAATGATCTAGAAATTGAAATGTATATGTTAATTCATCTAATTGGACTGTTTTTCACTAAGTCTTTGAGACTTTGGGATTTAGAAGGTTAACTTCTGAAGTATCTTGGAAATTTTATTTTGATACTTGTAGTGTTATATTTAGGTATGTGTGAACAATACTATAACTACTTAAATGCTAGAACCTGGACTGTCCACAGGGCCATGCACAGCATTAGTAACCCATAGTTTGACAACAGAAAAATGCACAAGAAACACAAGATAGATTCTCAAAGGCACAATGCCAAGAAGGAACATGCCGTTTCAGTAACTCACCCTGGAATCTTGCTTGGTGATTTTTAGTATGGCCTGGTGATTTCCATTATGAACTCACTCACCTCTAGGGCAATGTAACTTCACTTTTGCCTTTTCCTGTCTATTACTCTGGGCAAGCAGTTTCTTCCAGCTAGACAGATAACAGTCCTTCCATCCAGAACCTTACCCCCAGGGTTAGCTTTAATTAAGAACATTATCATTTGAAACAAATGTCTGCACAAATCATTCACAGTGCACTTTGATATACATTGTTCTCTAACTTTCATAGCCATAATAACCCCTCTAAGGCAAATCCTCAAGTTGAACATGAAAAGTACCAGGGAAGGGACACTGAGATGGTTATGTAGGTGAAAGGAGAGAATTTCCTCCTCCCAATTTGTTCCTTTGTCTCCACATGAGCAGAATGACAGAATAGTGTGGCATGTATTTTTTTCACTTGTCTGTCTGTCTGTGTGTCTATCTATCGATCATCTTCCCCTTCTCCCTAAATAAACATATGGTTTTTAAAGTACCCATCAGTAGATTTCCATGTACTCATCATATGAATGTTTATTTTAAAATGACCAAATAAACAAATACTGTTTAAAATCATTGGAAAATCACCTTTGCTAGGAGATAATAGTGTATAACCATAGCCAAAAGAGAATGTGGCCCTTAACTTTGTGGCTATGAAACTCTCAACACACCCTCATAAACATTGGGAATTTCTACTTTGTTTTAAAGGAGCTATCATTGAATTTTCTCGGGTCATCTGTTAGTTTGGTAGAACCATTGGCCTTATGCCAGTGGTTTGGATCAGCTTTGCTGTGTGAAGAAGATAGCACTTTGGTGTGAGGCTGGTGTTTGAATTCATGTCATAAAGATGCTGACAATTTAACTTAGATGCAAAATCACTCCAAGGAAAGGCTCAAAATTGTAAATAGAGAGGGAGGAGGGAACTAATGTGAGAAAAGTGGCAAATTTTCACATCCCTTTCTCCTAGTTCATTTGTCTTGTTTCTGGAGAAATAAAAGTGGTGTTGACTTATTGGGTAGGACAGTTTCCCAGTGCTTACACAAATCCTATCAATCTTGGTAGGCACACCCACTAACCCAGAGCTGTAGAAGCAAGGGAAGAAGTATCTTGAGTTGCTGGAACTCTTTCCTGTACCTCATTACTCCATTTTCTCAGCACAAGGGATGATTATATACATATGCTCATAGGTCAATGCCAAGACATTCTAAACATTTATCAGCTAATGGCATCAGCTAAAAGAGATGTTTTCATCACAGTGATTTAACTACTTAGTAAAGAAGTAGCATTCCCTCTTCATTATCTAATTTGTGTTTCCTGTATCCTCACAGGTCTAATTTTGAAGTTTCCTGTCTGGGATCATCCACCTGATGAGTACTGCAATGATGATTCTCTCTGTTGGAAGGAGATGTACAGGATTCTAAAAAGTGGAGTAAATCATGGATCTATGAAGGTTCAGATGGCCAAGGACCCATTTTCTATAACAGACCAATGCCATAGGTAGACGTGGAGAAGCTCCTCAAATGATGTTCTTTGGCAGCTTCTTGTTGTTTTACCTGTTGGGGAGCATTGGTAGGGACAGTGACTAGGCAAGGACAATGACAAGTGGTTTCTTCTAGTGTTATATTTCTCCTGAGGCCTAATGGATCAGTAACTTTATGGGATTTATTACATACATGTGCCTATACCCAGTGTTACTGATTTCATCCTGGGCTATGAGACTCTTGTTCTAGGAGACATGATCATGCATTTGAACTCTTAAGATACCCAGAGCTTTTAGGTCCCATTCTCTGACTGCTCATAGATGTCTTTTTCTTTAGTCTTACCTCTGTTTTTTGTTCATTTCATGTCTGATGGTTGCCACCTTCTTCTGCCTTTGCTGTTTTTGAAGGATTCAAGGATTTCTGCAGCTGAGCCCCTCTCTCAACACTGTTAGTGCCATTGGGAGTAATACCCAGAATGCTATCCTCAGTCATTTTATTTCTGGTATCTGCTTGGGACATTCAGTACACGAGGAACAAAGTAGGCCTCTTGGAAAGTATTTCATATGTGGGAACCTGAGTGCTGGTTTTCCAAACACTGAGCAGGAATGTCTCATTCCTTCATTAACCCCCATCTTTTCATCATATTGAGAAATAAAAATACTACTGGAAAATGACACCGTTTGAATGGGAAGGAGGGAAGATCACCTGCCTCAAATACAGGAGCATGGACACACACCCGGGAAGATCCTGCAGGGCTGGTTACAATGTTGGAATTGGGTTAGGGGGATACACTCAGAGAAGCCACATGCCTCGCTGTTGAAAACTTCCTCAGAGGTGCCTCAGCAGATAGACAATATACCTGTGAGGATGCTGTGATGAACTGCTGGCAGAGGTAACTTGAACCGTGGAGCCCCCAAGAGAAAAAAATCTCTCGAGTTGAGTGTGGTGCCCTCTATTCTGCACTTAAGAAACCAAAACGAGATAGATTGCATTCCTCTGTGAGATACACATTGAGAATAACTGTTGAAAAAAGAAAAGGCAGCCAGGTGCTGGTGGTACATGCCATTAATCCAGCATGTGGGAGGTAGAGGCAGGTGGATTTCTGATAGTTTGAGGTTAGCTTGGTCTACAAAGCAAGTTCCAGAACAGCCAAAGATGTGACACAAAGAAACTCTGTCTCAAAAAAATTAAAAAAAGAAAAAGGAAAAGAAAAGAAAAGACAAATGGGGGAAAGACAATAGCTGTGGACATGTTTCAGTTGGCAGAATGATTCCTACCATGTCGGAAGCTCGGGGTTCAATCACCACCCACACAGGGCAAGTTCCCACTTCTTTAGTCCACACAGGAGGGACTGGAGAGTTCAGAGTTTGTTCAGCCAGGATATTTCTTCTAATCATAGAGCAGTTTCTATGCCTAGAGAGGTGAGGAGGTTTGGGTTTCATCCTCTGGTACACTGTGATTTTCATTCATTACTTGATGTCTCACAAAGGCAAGTTTACATTTTTGTTGAGTTCCTGTCTCTGTCAATGAACAAGGAAGGATGTGGGGCTTTCATTTCACCAGCATACTGACAGTCTAGATTTCCAGCCCAAACTTTTGCTCCTCGTTTGTTTTTTAATTCACTTTCTAAGTGTTTAAGGCTCTTCCATTTCAGTATTAGAGGAAGTTGAGGTTCCCAGCAGCATCCATGCTCACAGAGCCCACACAGAAGTGTCTCTGTGAGAAACATGACCTACTCCTGAACATCACTACTTCTTGAGTATACTGAACAGACCTCCTGATAGTGCTGAACACAACCAAAGCAGAAGAATATAAAATATACATCTATTTCACCTGGTAAGATAGAAAACCAAGTCTGAACTTAGGTTAATGTATAGGAATCTCTGGGATACTTGTGGAAATGAGGGATTACTTCCCTGTCACTCTGAATTGGGAACTGGAATCCACATAAGAGTCCATACGAAAATAGAAGGATTAGCTATGTTAAGTCCATAGTACTGAAATTCTTTCCTATGAATCTATTCTTTCTCCTTCATCTATTAAAAACACATCATGCCATACATGATGGTTCATGCCTTAAATTCCAGGACTCATAAAGCATAGACAGGTAAACCTCTGTGAGTTCAAAGTCATCCTAGTCTACAGAGTGAAATTTAGGATAGTCTTGGCTGTAGAGTGAGAGCCTGTCTCAAAAGACAAAATGAAAACAATAAAAAGAAGTTACCCAGAAAGGTGTGGCATAGTGATGTACTCCCAATATTGTAATCCCAACACAATGGATGCAGAGGCATTTGAATGTCTGCAGGCCAGCACAGGCTACATGATGAGTTTCAGGACTACATACAGAGACCCTGTCTCAAACATCATCAACAATAAGAACGTTACCAGAAACTACATAACACATGAACCTACACATGAGAATAATTTGTGAATGTTTTAGTAAGGATCTAATATCCAGGACACTGAAAAAATCTCTCTTCATTTTCATTTTATGTATATGGGTGTTTTGCCTGAATGTATGTCTCTGCAGCACATCATTGCACTGCCCAAAGAGGTTGGAAGAGGGCAAAATGTCTTCTGGAACTGGAGTTAGAGAGGAAGCATGTGCCAAAACTGTTATGAAAATTTTTATGAACATGCAGAGCAGTGTTGGGGTAAAGAAGCAGAGGAGAGAAGTGAGACAGAGAGAAAATGTGAGAGATATGACTTTGTAAATCAATCTGACATGTGAAAGGATCTAGAAAGCAAGGTATAAAGGATTGTGTGAACATTCCAGCAACTTAGAAGGAGGCCTCGAGCCAGTTGTATCCTTAGGACTTCAGACAGCTTGGCCTTTTCAATACTTAAATATAAGACATCACACTTCTATGAATGCATTTCCCCAGCACAGAAGATATACCTATCCACCCTAGCCATATATACACAAAACCATTCTGTATGTGCCTACCTCTTATCTCACTGATGTTTCAGACCATAAGAGGATCCATTGTCTTCCAAATGCCTTGAGATTCAGCTGACAGGTACCAAAATGCTTTCCCTCAGCCTGCCCTTGGAACATGGAAGATGTTCAGAAAGTGAACTGAGAGATAAGACTTGGCCTAGCAGATTCTCAAAATGTAGTCTTGAGATTATCAGTCTCTGGATGACTACCCTAATCCATCACTCTTCAGAAAAGAGCGTCTCATTGGTCAGCTAGCTTTTTCCCTTCCCTTTACATCCTTCAGGTAACCAGAGGACAGCCTCCTCAAGCTGATTTAGAGTGGCACAGGATACAGCTTAGTTTCACAATCCTCAAGTCTGACCTTCAGAAGCCAAGAGAAAACTGGCACAGTTCACAAACACTCATGTGCATGAACATGCCCACATCATCTGCCTGATCACTCCAGAGCCTTCCTGATGCTGGAAGTGAGATGCACATGGTCACCATACTAAGCAAGCCATCTTTTCTAATATCATCCCAGGACACCCAAAGCTTTCAGGAAAGATCCAGGTTCTGTTTTTGTCCACTGCCTCTTGAAGACCTTAATATTGCGAGGTACATAAATCTCTGCTTAGCCATTTGCCTAGAAAAGAAAACTGATGTACTCAAAACACAATTACTTCTGATCTCTCTGGCTCTGAGAGAGTTTTTTTCTAAGTGTGCACTCTTTAGTGAAATGCAACTTGTGTCTTCTATTGCTTAACATTTCCCTTCTTTACATAGTACATACCATTGAGAGTTTGGCTAAATCATTAGAGAATGGCTAATGTAGCCATCATCCCTTTGCTTTAACATTATTGAGTGATGTGCCCTAACAACTACAGCCCTTTATGTTACCTTCACATTTATTTTCTAAAAAGATTTCAGAGATCTTACTTATAGATATCCTAATAGATGGGTCCTTAAGGGATCTATGACTATTTACCATTAGGTCTGTGCAAATTCTTCATGCTTTATGCTGCAGCCCTTACCTTGGGCTAAACTTAGGACACACTTCCAGGAATAGAATTGTCTAAAAGACTTAAAATAAAAATATGAATATAAAAGTAAATTAACACAATATTTAAAATAAAAATGTTAGCCTTGTATCCATGATGGTATATAGACATCAGCATCTTTCCACATAGGTAGGAACCAGAAATACCTGGAAAGTGCATGTGCACAAAGTGAACATGTTAATTTATCAAGTAGTTTCTGAATGCACTGCTCCCTTTAGAAATGATAACCTCTGCTGAATATACAGAGCAACAAATACTGACCTTGGAATATTTTGCAAGCTGTAATTCAAAGTATGAATTACTGGGACCTACTACTCAGATACATTACTAAAAATTTTACTGTATGATTGCTCTTTCAGAGTACCCAGGTTACAGTCCACTCACCAAAAGGTAGTTCACAGC
>NW_023412478.1:0-21113 GCF_903995425.1 Onychomys torridus
GTGAAAAAGTGTAAATATTAAGTGTGAATCTATGCTTAATGTATATCGTGAAAGAAAGAGACACAGAAGGTAGTGTCCTAGTAGCCTGCAAAGTAGGCAGTCTTAGTAGTTTCAAAAGCTCTAGAAGCTGCTAAGAAGCTAAGAATGGTGGATGCCATAACCAGCACAACAAGGCATCCGCAGCTGAGATGTGTGGAAAATCAATGCAACACAGAAAAACCTGAGCTAACATCAAAAACGGTGCGGCTTAGAATACTCCTGTAACTAAAAATATCTCTGTGAGAACACAAGTTGCAGAGACACTTGTTTGAACTAAAATTGTTAACTGCAAAGTTTTGGTTGTAAAATGTCTCTTCATATTTGGAAGTGAAAGCCTGATACCAGAATTTTCTTTTTTGAACTTTTTGAAATTAAAATAATAAGATAAAACTACAAAAAGACTTTGGTTATGGATTTCTTCATATTTGGAAGGCTAGTACCAGAATTTATCATTTGAATTTTGGGACTTAAGAAGTGAAATGAACAATAGAGATTTCATTGCAATGGGACAATTTTGAGTTTACTTATAGTAATGACCTGGAACTGTTTCTGGAATTGGGTTAAAAATGGAACTGTTTAAATGAAAAAAATTATTGTTTCTACCTAGAGTCAAGATGTAATTTGTGTATGCATATATGCTTTATTAACTGGTGATTCATGAATTGTTTTATGGAACTGTTTATGTAAAAATGAAACTGATTAAATGGAGAAGTTTGGGTTTTCTACCTAGGCTTGAGGCTTTGCTTAAATTATAAAGAAAAGGAAGAGTTAATATTCCTTAGTCTATTTAATCTAAAAAATATTTTCTTGTTTGAGTAGATTAATGTCATGTTTTGTTAGTAAGAAATGCAAATTGGATATATTAAAAGACTACTTTTAAAGTGTAAAAGTTTTATTAAGAAACTGCTTTTGGATGTTTTGCTAAAAGTTTTCAAAGTAAATGGTTAGGTTGAGAATATTGCTTTTCAATATGGGTTTGTAGGAATTGTGTAAGATTGGGCTTTTTCTAACCAGGTTTGAGATTTTGTTTAAACAATTATAAAGAAAAGGAGGAGTTATGAGTGAATTAAGGTTGAATGCATGTTTGCAGAAAGTATGTTTAACCTACTGCACCCTGGTTTTGTGGCATTAAGGAAATATTTAAGTTTGATGTGAATACATCAGAAGTTTTTCCTATGTTCTGTTAGCAAGAAAATTCAAAGGATTAAGAGTTAAAGGTGTAAGACTGAGAAAATTGTTAATTGTATATAGCACCATTTAAATTAATTCAAATGGTTCTGTAAAGAGTTTGCTTTGAGTTGTAAGATAGGGAGAATTATGACTATGTGTAGCAATATTTATATTAACCTGTTAATGTTAATGATGAAGTTCAGGGATTCTTTAAATTTGCAATTACATTTTTTACTTTAGAAAGGGTTTGATGCAGCTAAAGACTGCTGTAGTCACCTTGGACCTAATTCAAAAAAGAAATGCCATCTTATATCATCCTCTACTCCTATACTGGGAGGTGTAACAGTTATGGAGATTGCTGTAAGCTATTAATGAGTTATTTTTCATATATTCAGAAAGGGGGACCTGTGGGAGCCCGTTCTCAGGTTTATCATGGCTTTACCCAGCAGGTACACATAGAGGATGATTAGGGCCACATGCCAGAGTGCAGGTGTCTAAAATGATCTGCACTTGGCTGTGCTGGGGGAGGAGGTCTTGTACTCCACCCCTTGGCATCTCTTTAAATACCCTGGGGCAGAGACTGTCGGGCCCATTGGGAAAGGCCCTCTCGAGGCTATCCTTTATTTTCTATCTGTTTATCTTAACAATATAAATCCTTCTATCTAATATTTCCTGCTGCTCACACTCAAGAAAACTCTGGGGAGCTGTGGGGTTGGTGGGTAAACACACCACAGATCTTAGAATACATCAGAGAGTTCATAATGGCTAGAGACCTTGCAGATGTAAGGAATGTGACAAATCAATTTCTATAAGTTCAGCTCTTAGAGAACATCAGATAACATATCAGAGAGAAACTTTACAAATATAGAGAATGTGACAAGTCTTTTACAGCATGCTCATATCTTAGAGAACATCAGAAAATTCATACTCGAGGGAAACCTTACAAATGTAAAGACTGTGACATGTCCTTTAATTGGATTTAAGGTCTTAGTAAACATCAGAATCTTCATACCGAAGAGAAACTTTACAAATGTCTGTAATGTGAGAAATCCTTTATCTACATGTCAAATCTTAGAACACACCAGAGAGTTCACACTGCAAAGAGACTATAAAGATGTAAGGAATATGACAAGTCTTTTACTAGCTGCTCATATCATACAGGAAATTTATACTGGAGAGATGCTTCACATTCAAAGACTGTGGCATATCCTATATCTACCTTTGAAATCTTAGAAGGCATCAGAGAGTTCCTACTGGACAGAAAAATACCATTGTAAATCATGACATAGCATTTATACAGTACTCTCTACTTACAAATCCTGAGTATGCATAGTAGAAAAATAAAGATAAGAAACTTGAGAGCCTGCTAGCACCTGATTAGATAGACTAAGAGAGCCTTTGTCCAATGACTGATGGAGGCAGATGCAGAGATACATGGCCAGGCACCAGGCTGAGACCCAGAAATCCAATTGATGAGAGAGAAGAGGGATTCTGCAGGCGGGGGACTAATGGAAGCCCATGAACTGTAGACTCGTGGCTGTGGAGCCCCCATGTGACTGGAGTAGGCCCTCTGAATAAGGAAGATGGTTGTTTGGCTAGAACTGTTTGGGGGCACCCAGGCAGGGGGATCAGGATCTGTCCCTGGTTCATGGGTAGGCTTTTGTGAATCAGCTGCCTGTGGTGTGACGCCTTGCTTAGATTTGGTGCAGTGGGAAGGGGTTTGGACCTGCCTAGGCACAATGTTCTGGGCTCTGTTGACATCCCATGGGAGACCTTAATTTGGGGGATACCGGGATGTGAGGTGGTTGGGGAGACAGGGCTAGGGGGTTGGAGGAGTGAGGTGGGGGGGTCAGTGGGTGGTATGTGGAGTGAGTAGAACATTTCTTAATACAGAAAAATGATAAAAAGAAACTTGTGAAAGTCTTCAATGAAGTTTTAATTCTTATAAAATATCACATGGTCTATGTTAATATAAAATTCTGCTATAGTAACTATTTGATTATTCTTTATGTGTATGAGTGCTTTTTCTAGAATATTTTCTGTGTACTACCTGTTTATCTGATGCATGCAGAAGAGGGCATCAGATTCCCTGAGTCTGTAGTTACAATAGTTATGAGCTATAGTGTGTGTTGAGAATTGAACCCTGGTCCTCAAGAAGAGCAAAGAGTGCTCTTATCTTCTGCCATCTCTCCAGCCTAGTGGAAGAGCTGTAATAAAGCCATTTAGCTTGTTCAACATCCAAAAACTGATAATAGTACCATGCTAGTTGGTGCATGCTTTCAATCCCATAACTTAGGAAGCAAGGGCAAGAAGATCTCTGTGAGTCTAAAACCATCCTGATCAACACAGTGAGTTCCAGGACTGCCAGAACAATACAACCCATGTCTCAATAATAATAATAATAATAATAATAATAATAATAATAATAATATCACATATACACCAAGTGTTTGATGTCTTTATCAGCACCATGTCATTAGGGTGGTCAAGCAAAAGCACTGGTAATTACCTGTTTGGGGTGCCTCTGGGAACTCCCTGACCAGTAAATCCTAAGCAGATAACCATTATGTGATACAGAGAGTTCCATTTGATGCACTCACCTGTGACTAGGACCAGCATTATTGAACCATGTGGAATACCTATTTAATACCTGTTTTAAAGTTGTATTTCCAATTAACTTGCAAGACAGTGGGATTTCATGAGGCTTCTTCATACAGTCATCCTGTTGGTTAACCCACCTACTCCTCCTGCTTTCTTTCTGCCCATCCCCACTTGAAGATCCAGCACACATTATTCAGTGACCCATACTTTTTTAACATTTGTGTTCACTATCCTTGCTTATTTTATTTTTTACATGATTTGCAAAATGATAGGTTCCCATGTAGCTTCTCATTGACATCTCATTTGGGTGGACCTTATAGCAGTCCCCTCTCTTCTCCATCTGTGCTGCACATATTTGAAATATTCTTCCCACTCTTTAATTTCATAACACCGATATTATACTATGTATCCCACTAAAGGTATGTTTCTGGCTTACTGGCATTTACATGAAGTCTTACTTGAACACAAAAAGCAACAAGTTTGAAGCTAGGGCCCACATTTTCATTTACCCATGTGTCAATTGATGAACATCTAAGTTGATTCTATATCCTAGATATTGTTAACAAAGCAGCAATGAACATGATGGACAAGTTCTTATTGGTAAGATGACAAGTCCTTGGAGTTCATGCCTAGGAGTGTTCTCTGAGTACTAATTTTCTCATTAAACAATTTCATCTTGTAGGATGCTCCTTAAAACACAGGTTATTGAAAGAGATGTAAAGGAATGGAATGCTCCAAGGCAAAAATTTTCAACCTTCCTAATGTTGTGGCCCTTTGATAATGTTCTTCGTGTTGTAGTGTCCCCAAATGTAAAATTATTCTTTTTCTACTTTACAACTCCAATTTTGTGACTGTTATGGATCAAAATGTAAATATCAGATATACAGGATATCTGACGTGTGATGCAAAAGGGGTGCTGATGAAAGAGGGAAGGTGACATATTTCATCCTGCAGAGAATCTCCAGAAGCTCAGAAATAGACATCTTAATATCTCCAAGAAGTCACAGAAACTGGCAAGATTCACGAGTGCCCTCCTGCCTCAAGCATATATAATCACTAAGGACTACTGACACTCAGATGAGCTGAACTGCACAGAAGATGCTCAGACCAGCCAGGAAGCAGACACCTGTCAAGCTGCCTGGACCAGACAAGACAAGACAAGCTGCCTGGAGGAAATAGTAAGTGATTTGAAAGGAACTTCAGACTCCCTCCTTGTGCTGCCTGCAAGCTGTGCAGTGATCCCCAGGTTTCCGTTTCATTAGCCATCACCCTCACAGGGTATTGCAGATGACAAGGAAGATGTAAGGTAATGGTAAGCCACAAGCCACGTGGCAAAGTATAGACTAACAGAAATGGGCTAAATATAAGAGTAAGAGCTAGACAATGGTAGGCCTGAGCTAATGGCCAAGCAGTTTAAATAACGTAAGTGTCTGTATGATCATTTTATATATGGGTTGTGGGATCGCTGGGGCTTGGTGGAACCTGGAGAGAAGCTCTCCAACTACACATGCTTCTATAAGTAAGCTCCCACCCACATTCTTCTATGTCACCCCAGTATAATTTACTGGTCCACTTAGCTTTGAGATTACTCAGTGGTTAAGAGCACGCTCTGCTTTTTAAGAAGACACATCTGGAATTCCCAGTACCTTCACATGGGCACTCAATTTGTAACCTCAAATACAGGGCATCCAATACCCTCTTCTCACCTTTGCTGGTACCAGGAACACACATAGTGCAGAGATATATACTTAGACAAATCACCTCCAAATAAGAGGACAAACAGATTTATTATTGGTTCATCAATGTGGTTTTGTGGGTTTCCCAACTTTTCTTGGTCATTGGTTCCTTATGTATGATAAATACATGTTTGTCATTGTTTCCACAGGAATAATATGACATATAAGTGCTGTTTTGTGTAGTGCAGTAGTGTTCCTTTTTTCATTTATTCACTGTTTTGAAAACACTGGACTGATTTCAAAATTTGATTATCTAGTTCTTACTCTCACAGCCAGTCTGAACTCCTTTCCCCAAATTTATGCCAACATTTGTTATCATATATATCTATGTCTATCTATCTATCTATCTATCTATCTATCTATCTATCTATCTATCTCTATAGCTGTAGCTATATATCTATATCTATCTCTATATCTATAGATATATATATATTGTTTTTTCAGCACTGAGGACCAAGCCCAGGGCCTTGCACTTGCTAGGCAAATACTCTATCACTGAGCTAAATTTCCAACACCCATTTATACATTTTTATTATTTAAAATAAATTTTTGGGCAACTGCAACTGTTCCCTGAGACAGAGCCTGCCAGCACTTGATTAGACTAATAGATGAGTCTTTATCCTCATACCCAAATACCCCAGCCCCTAGGTTTTGGGCCTAGGGGCACAACTGCACTCTGACACCACTATTCATTGCAGTCCCAGTTTCAGACAAGTTGGGAGTCAAACCTTCTCCAGACAGGTAAGACTACCACCATCCCTTATCAGACACTGTAACCCAAGCCTCACCTCTCAAATCCCACCCACCCTCGAAGACTGCAACTGTTCTCTGAGACAGAGCCCACAAGTGCCAATTGGACTAAAAGCTTCCAGTATGAGGAAACAGGATCAGCTTAGGAACTGTCAAGGTGAGGTAGCCATGGCTTGTTATGCTTCTCTGGTCTTCCTGCACTCACCTCAATAACTGGCCTCAGGTTTGATTTTTTAAATAAGACCACTTAAGATTTGTGCTACACTTTCCAATCAAATGGATTTAAGAAGCAATCTGGTATAGCTATCCTAATATCTAATAAAATATACTTCAAACTAAAATAAATGGAAAGAGATAGGGAAGGACACTACATATTTATCACAGGGAAAATCTGACATAATGAAGTCTCAATTCTGAATTTTTATTCCTCAAATACAAGGGCACCAACATTCGTAAAAGAAACATTACTAAAGCTTAAATTGCACCTCAATCCCCATACACTAGTAGTGGAAGACTTTAACATCCCACTCTCACTAATGGACATGTGTGCCAGACAGAAACTTAACAGAGAAATTAGGGAACTAACCAACCTTATGACTCAAATAGACTTAATAGATTTACAGAATATTCCACCCTAACACAAAAGAATATACCTTTTTTTTTCAGCACCCCATGGAACCTTCTCCAAAATCGACCACATGCTTGGTCACAAAGCAAAGCTCAACAGATACTAAAAAAAAATTGAAATAACCTCCTGTATTGTATTGGAACACCATGGCTTAAAGTTAGATTTCAACAACAACAAAAAATAGAGAAAGCCTAAAATCTCATGGAAACTGAATAGTGCCCACCTGAAACATCAATGGGTCAAGGAAGAAGTAAAGAAAGAAATTAAAGATTTCCTAGAATTCAATGAAAATGAAAGCACAACATTCCCAAACCTATGGGACACCATGAAAGCAGAGCTAAGAGGAAACTTCATAGCTCCAAAGGCCCACATAAAGAAGCTGGAGAAATCTCACAGTAGTGACTTAACAGCACAACTGAAAGCTCTAGAAAAAGAAGAAGCAAACTCACCCAGGAGAAATGAAATAAGAAAGACTCCAGGAAATAATCAAAGTGAGGGCTGAATTATTTGTAATAGCCAGAACCTGGAAACAACATAGATGCCCTACAACTGAAGAATGGATAAAGAAAATATGGTACATATACACAATGTAGTACTACTCAGCAGAAAAAAAACAAAGACATCATGAGGTTTGCAGGCAAATGGATGCATCTAGAAAAAAATCATCCTTGGAATGAGGTAACCCAGACTCAGAAAGAAAAATATGGTATGTACTCACTCATAGGAGGATACTAGATGTAAAACAAAGGTGACTAGACTGCTACACAACTCCAGGGAGGCTACCTAGAAAACAGGACCCTAGAAAGACACAGGGATCACCCAATGATAGAGAAATGGAAGAGATCTACATGAACAACCTGGACAACACTGGGAGTAATGAAGGGCAAGGTTTGAAGGAAAGAGAGATTAGGGGAGCAGGAGATTCCAGCTGGATCAAGAACAGAAAGGGAGAACAAGGAATAACAGACTATGATAAATGAAGACCACATGAGAAAAGGAAGAAGCAAAGTGCTAGAGAGATCCCCAAAAGTCCACAATAGACTACTGGCAATGGTTGAGAGTAAGCCTAAACTGACCTAGTCTGGTGATCAGATGGCCAAACACCCTAACAGTCGTGCTGGAACTCTCATCCAATAACTGATGGAAGTGGAAGCAGAGATCCTCGGCCAGACCCCAGATGGAGCTCCAGGAGTCCAAATATTGAGAAAGAGGAGGGACTGTAAGAGTGTGAATTGTTGAGACCAAGATTGGAAAAGCACAGTGACAAACAGTCAAACTAATGGAAACACATGAACTATGAAACAAAAGCTGTGGAGCTCCCAACTGGATCAGGCCCTCTGGATAAGTGAGACAACTGAATAGCTTGAACTGTTTGGGAGGCACCCAGGCAGCGGTACCTGGTCCTGTCCTTAGTACATGAGCTGGCTGTTTGGAACCTTGGGCTTACATAGAGATGCTTTGCTCAGCCTGGAAGGAGGGGACTGGACTTGCCTGTACTGAATCTAATAGGTTGAGCTGAATCTCCAGGGGAGTCTTGGCCCTGGAGGAGATGGGAATTGAGGGGAGGGGCTGGGGGGAAGGTGGGGTGCGGGTGGGAGTGGGCAGGACAGGGCGAACCCATGGCTGATATGTAAAATTAAAACACAAATATAATAAAAAAATTGAGGGCTGAAATCAATAAAATAGAAACAAAGACAACAATACAAAGAATCAATGAAACAAAGAGTTGGTTCTTTGAAAAATTCACCAAGTTAGATAATCCCTTATCCAAATTCACCAAAAAGCAGAGAGAGGGCATTCAAATTGACAAAATCAGAAATGAAAGGGAAGACATAACAATAAAATAAGGAAATCCAGAGAATCATGAGGTCATACTTCAAAAAACTGTACTCCACAAAATTGAAAAATCTGAAAGAAATGGATGATTTTTCTGGATAGGTACCACATATCAAAGTTGATTCCCCTGGTTTCTCGATTCATTAGGCTTCTCCCTCACAGGGTGGTGTAGCTTTGTCTGAGTCCTTCGTGATTCTATAAGTAATCTCTCACTGCCAGTTTGAAGGTCACCCCAATAAAACTCATGGGTCCACATAGCATTAGAAATGACTAAGTGCTTTAGAGTACTGTATGCTCATTCAGAAGTCTCACTTTGTATTTCCAGCTCCCACACATGGGCACTCAACCTGTAACCTCAATTCCTGGATGTCCAAAGCCCTCTTCTCGCCTCTGCTAGCACTAGGATCACACATGCTACACAGACATACATGCTGGAAAAAGGATCCCAAAAAGAGAAAACAAACAGAACCTCATTGGTTCACCAAGATAAACATTGTTGGTATCCAACTTTGGTTTACTTTGGTTCTTTATCTGCCATTAGTAGATGTTTGTCACTGTTTCCACAAGAATAGTGTCAACATCAGTACTGTAGTTGGGTAGCACAGTAGTTTTCTTTCTTGCATTTATTCATTGTTTTGAGAACACTAGACTGATTCTAAAAGTTCATTCTCTAATTCTCACTCCCACAGCAGTATTTGATCTCCTTTCATCACATTATGAAACATTAGTTATCATTTCTATTCCTCATGACTGTCATTGTCCGCAGGGCATCATGGAGGCTTAAAGGAATCCCAGTCTGCTTTCCCTCATAGATATGCATCTCATTTTTTGTTTTGTTTTTTTTTACCTGGCTGTGTAATTTTTTGTTCATTTGTCTTATTTTAATTTTGTATTTTTTGTAGTTATAATTTTGAATTTATTACATAATTACATAATTAGAACTTTTCTCCTCTCACTTTTCTCTCTACAAATTCTCCCATAAACTCCCATCTGGACCAGAGGTGAGGGCCTGGGGTCACACCCAGAGAGGCCAGCACCTAGGTCCCAGCACTGGGCGCCAGCCCTTCCGGGCAAGACCAGCCCAACTTGGTCCCAGTTTCCTCAACAAACCTAATTATCCGGGAAATGCAAATCAAAAAGACTCTGAGATACCACCTTACACCTGTCAGAATGGCTAAGATCAAAAACACAGAAGACAGCTTATGCTTTGTAGTTGGAGTTTTTCTGTCTGGCCCATAGTCAGGACAAATCTCTCTTACCTGCCAGTCCCACAGTCGCTCAGACCCAACCAAGAAAGCACACAAAAACTTACATTGTTTACAAACTGTATGGCCGTGGCAGGCTGCTTGTTATCTACCTTTTCTATCTTAAATTAACCCATTTCTGTTAGTCCATACTTTTGCCACATGACTTGTGGCTTACCAGTGTCTTTACATGTTGCTTCTCCTGGCAGCGGCTGGCAGTGTCTCCTCCCAGCCTTCCTGTTCCCAGCCTTCTCCTCTTCCCTGTCCTGCCTACCCTATCCTTCCTGCCTGGCTACTGGCCAATCAGCACTTTATTTATTTTAACCAATCAGAGCAACACATTTGACATACAGAACATCCCACAGCACTTTGCCACTTGGTTCATGGCTTACCTGTACCTTAATCTTCCTTTCATGGCCGTGGCTGGCAGCGTCTCTCTGCCCCAGAATTCTCTTCTCTCTTGTCCCACCTATACTTCCTGCCTGACCACTGGGCAAACAGCAATTTATTCATACAGAGAGATATCCACAGCACCTGAGAGACATTATTTTTGCTTATTTTTAAGTGACTGAATCCACTTCTAGTCTGGAACTTTGAGATAGGTAAAAAAATGCCATTAAGCCACATCTTGAGGCTGAAGGACACATTCATTTCATCAGGATAGAGAGATCTGAAGATATACCTTTATTCAGGGCCACACCATCTGCTGAATGCATATAAGAGGACATGGAAATAGGTATCATTTTGCTCTCTCATTGTTGGCTAATTTTCTAGCTAGTATATCCATTCCCTCAATCACATTGGAACCTACTTCTTTGGGCTTGCAACATATACTCAACACCAGCT
The DNA here is from genome assembly GCF_903995425.1 of Onychomys torridus. Lineage (NCBI taxonomy): Eukaryota > Metazoa > Chordata > Mammalia > Rodentia > Cricetidae > Onychomys > Onychomys torridus. The sequence continues at coordinate 10,851 of NW_023412478.1, forward strand.
AAGAAATTGATCATTGGGGACTAAGCTATAATTGAATTTTTGAACATTCTGTTACATTAACCATTGTTGGATTAACTGGAAAGCAGCCTGTAAGTTATTCCATTAAATCCCCAACACACACACACACACACACACACACACACACACACACACACACACACACACACACACATTCATTCTATAAATTCTGTTACATTAGAGAACATTGTCTCATACACCAGGAGAAACAATCTCACAACAGACTCCCTGGACCTCTAAGTCTTACCATCTTTATATCCCCCACTTCATGAATGGAGCTTGAGTTTTAGGTGCAGGAGTGTTGTAAAGATGTATCCAGTGGGCGTGGCTCTACAACTCTGCATTTTGAATACTTGTGGGTTTTTTAGCATTCTCTGTTGAAAAGAGAATGTTCATTGATGAGGAGTAAATACTAACTTACCTATGGGTACAAAGAAAATGTTTAGTTATTTGTTAGATTTTCTGATGGTTCAGGAATGTTTCTTGTCTACCAGTTTTCAGGTCTTCCTCAGTGCCAGTCCTGTTATCATGTCTGGAATATTGCCCAAGGTAACTGCACAGCATTCTTGATAGAAATGAGCAATCAACTGGATCTCTTGTTTACTGCCATTAAAGATGTTTACTATACGAAATTTGAAACTCTTATTGACATAGATGAATTTCTGGCCTGGCGGTGGTGGCACGCAAATTAATCCCAGAACTCAGGAGGCAGAACCAGGCAGATATTGTGAGTCCAAGGCCAATATATTCTACAGAGGAAGATCCAGCACAGACACCAAAACTACATGGAGAAACCGTGTCTCAAAAAAATACCAAAAAAAGAAGAAATAGATGAATTTCCAGATGAAGATAACATACCAAATTTCAACAACATGAAATAAAGACATACAGAGAACATCACAACCAATGTGACTGAAGCTGGTATGAAATGGCACCTTTAAAAAAACAATCTGACCAGATTGACTGGATTCTATCAGAACTCCTGAGGAAAACTATCCAATCTGAAACTCCATCAAAGACCACAGAAGGATATAATATTATGTTAGTAAACAGGAAATGCATTGCAAGCAACTTTCCAAATTCAGGAAATGTCCAGTTGCCTGCCTGGACAGTGATCCAAAGATCCTCTGTCATGTTAGAGCATCCATCTTCAGTTAATAGGACTAGAGCTTTTTAATTGCTTCTTCTTGTGCCCTGTATAATATTTGGGAGTCTTCTATGCAAAGCAGGAACCTGAAGAACCATTTGGCCCAATTTTGGCAAATTCAGTAGTCATTTTCCTATAGGTCCTATATGCTGTGGATATCGCTCTGTGTAAATAAAGTTCTGATTGGCCAGTGGCCAGGCAGGAAGTATAAGTGGGACAAGAGAAAAGAGAATTCTGGGAAGTAGAAGGTTGGAGAGAGACACCACCAGCCGCCGCCATGAAAAGCAACATGTAAAGACACTGGTAAGCCACAAGCCATGTGGCAAAGTATAGACTAACAGAAATGGGTTAATTTAAGATAGAAGAAGCAGATAACAAGAAGCCTGCCACGGCCATACAGTTTCTAAACAATGTAAGTTTCTGTGTACTTTCTTGGTTGGGTCTGAGCGACTGTGGGACTGGCAGGTAAGAGAGATTTGTCCTGACTCGGCCAGGCAGGAAAACTCTTACTACACCTATATGTCCAGTTTTACAACATACTGTCAGCAGTCCAGGCAAGAGCAGCCTCTTGCCACAATGGCAATTTTTCCTAAGAAGATAAACTCATTCTAGAGAGCCTTTGATGCCCATCTTTCTCTTTGAAGTAAACTGGTGCTGCCAGGAGCAGACATGTCTCACTGTCCAGAAAGTCTACGTTTTTAAAGCATTTTAAAAGCCATATTCTGTAGGTCTTGAAGTGTTTGAAGATTATGTACCTAACTGAATTATATCTATGTATACCTAGAAAACTTAACTAACATGACTAAAGTTTGACTTTCATAAAAGACTAATTATAAACCTGTATTTCTTAATTATCCATTACAATTTCAAACAAGCTTCACAAACATACCTTGGACAAGAGTAGAAATATACATAAAGTATAACAAAATTAACTTAAAATTTGTATCAATAAACTAAAATATATAGCAGTGTAAAACATTTTAAACAAGTTGTTGCTGTTTAAAAGTAGATTCAATAATCTAATGTTTCATCCTATCATATCTATATCCTACATTTCTATATCAGCTGGTTCTGAATTGAAGATTATTCCAGGGTGTACTGATATTGTGTTCTCCAATATATTGTGCACCCTCATAAATTCATCTGGGTTCAGAGAACAGAACAGCCACTAGACAGATGTAGAGGCCAGAAAATGGTGGCACTCACAACTTTAATCTTAGTCTTCTAGAGTCCTGGATCTCTGTGAGGTCAAAGCCACACTGAAAATAGCCAGGCATGGTGACTCACACCTTTAATACCAGGAAGTAATGGCAGAAAGCAGAAAGGTATATAATTTATGAAAACCAGGAACTAGGTGGTTAAGCTTTTAGGCTTTAAGCAGCAGTTCAGCTGAAATCCATTTGGATGAGAACTCAAAAGCTGCCAGTCTGAGGAAACAGGATCAGCTGAGAAACTGGCAAGGTGAGGTGGCTGTTGTTTGTTCTATTTCTCTGATGTTCCAACACTGACCCCTGTACCAGGCTCCAAGTTTTTTTTTTTCAATTTTTTTAAAGATTTGTTTATTTGTTGTACACACAGTCTTCTGTCTACATGTGTCCTTCCAGGCCAGAAGAGGGTACCAGATCTCACTACAGGTAGTTGTAAGCCACTATGTGGTTGCTGGGAACTGAACTCAGGACCTCTGGAAGAGCAGTCAGTGCTCTTAACCACTGAGCCATCTCTCCAGCCCCAAGTTTTGTTTTTTTTTAAAGATTTATTTATTATGTATACAGTATTCTGCCTGCATGTGTCACTGCAGGACAGAAGTGGGCACCAGATCTCATTATAAGAGGTTGTGAGCCACCATGTGGTTGCTGGGAATTGAACTCAGCACCTCTGGAACTCTGGAAGAGCAGTTGGTGCTCTAAACCACTGAACCATCTCTCCAGCCCAGGTTGGTTTGTTTTTTATTAATAAGACCTAACAATTTGTGCTACTCCAGGGGATGTCAAGAAACATGGTGGCCCTCCAGTTAAAGTAGGGGCATATGGAGGCCAGGTGATCAATGGAGTTTTGGCTGATGTCTCACTCACTGTAGGTTCAGTACTTCCCCAGATTCATCCTGTAGTTATTTCCCTAACTACTTTGGCATGTCCGTTGTTCTTGGTTTTGTCTTGCCCACATTTGGGAGGTCATGTTGGTGAGATTTTATAAACATAGCTTCTGATATTGCTAGGTGTGATGGTTATTCTTTGTTATCAAGTTTACTACATCTGAAATGAACTAGAGTTCAGAAGTGGAGGGCATACCTGAGAGACAATATTTTTGATTATTTGGACATAATGAACCTACTTTTAGTCTGGAATTTCAGACAGGAAGACAAATGCCATTAATCCACATCTTGAGGCTGAAGGATCCACACCTTTGAACAGGATAGAGAGGGTAGGCGACACCTTCTGCTGCTAGACATGGAAAGAGGAATCATTTTGCTCATTGCCCATTTGTTGCCTCTTTTTTTTTTTTTGCTAGCACACCCATTGTTTCACTGACATTGTAGCCTACTTCTTTAGGGTTCCATTATATACTGAAAAAGAGCCAAGACATCCAGCCTTGTGGACTAAGCAATTGCTGATTTTTTTGGACTTTCTGTTATAGCCAGTCATTGATGGATTGTCTAGACAGCAGCTTGTAAATCACTACTATAAATTCTATCTTTATCTATATCTATATCTATATCTATACATATCTATATCTATATCTATATCTATATATATATATATATATATATATCCCATAGATATATGAACATACTACATATGTTCAGTTACACTAGAGAACACTGATTAATACGCTATTAGACACAATATCACAACAAACTCCCAGGTCCTCAGCATTTCTTAATCATTTTAGGTCCTCTTAAGGAGTGTTTTATAGATGCATCCAGTAGGCTTGGCCTCCACAAATCTTCATTTTGATTTTGTGGATTTTTGTAGTGATATCTGTTAAAAAGAGAAGTCTCCCTGATAGGATATGAAAGCTATGATTGCCTGTGGGTACAAAGGAAACGTTAGTTATTTGTTAAGGATTATGTTAGTTTACTAAAATTGTTTCCCTCTAAGACTTATGTCTTCACCTGCACCAGTAGTGTAGACAGATTTTCATTACCTCTCATTGTTTTGCTTTTGTGAAGCGGGTCTTAAGTTTAATGAGAGAGGTGTGGGTTATTGTTGTATGACACTTTGTGTTCAGACAAATGAATCTTGCCTGGAGATCAGAGTATAGATCTAGCCACTAGTTAACCACAGAGGCCTGGCAGTGGTGGCATACACCTTTAATCTTGGTCTTTGGGAGGAGGAAGCAGAAGGTCAGGATTTCAAGGCCACCTTGGGCTACACAAGATTGAATCAATCTAAACAGAAACCCAACTGGGTGATATTGGCTCACACTTTTAAACCCAGCCCTAAGGAGGTAGAGACAGGAATATAAGGCAGGTGGAGAAAGGATTTTGGCCTATTCAGTATTAGAATATATAGAGACCAGTTCCCTCCACCATTTGGTCTGAGATTTTATAGAGGTAAGAATTCTCTGGCAGCTTGCTGCTCTCCTTCACTTATATTTCAGTTTTCTCCCTCAATCTCTGACTATGGGTTTCTAAAATAAGGTTAATTAGGATCTCAATTCAGCTTACCACCAAGGTATGCTTGCCACTACTACTTTCTTAGGGCTATTGTTGCAGGAGGACAGTTGATGTGGTTCACAGGTATAATAGGACTTTTGTTTGGCTCACTGCTTTGGAAGCTTACATGATACTTCTGAAACCATGAATGCTATTCCTCATGGAGCAATTTACATTATTATTTATTTATTTTTGGTTTTTCGAGACAGGATTTCTCTGTAGCTTTGGAGCCTGCCCTGGAATAGCTCTGTAGACCAGGCTGGCCTTGAACTCACAGAGATCCACTTGCCTCTGCCTCCTGAGTGCTGGGATTACAGGCGTGCACCTCCTTCGCCCGGAAGCAATTTATATTATTGTCAGACAATGTTTGTGTTTTTCCACCTTTCTAGACTCACTATGGAGACATCACTGGCCATGAACTCAGAGTTCCCCAGCTCAGGCATCCTGAGTTCTGAATTAAAAGACTTTCATGACCTTGCTGTACTATACATAATGTTTTGTTATACGCTCTGTATCCTTTTCTGACCTGAACTCACTCTGTAGACCAGGCTGGTCTTGAAATCACAGAGATCTGTCTGTCTCTGCCTCCTGAGTGCTGCAATTAAAGTTATTTGTCACTACCACCTGTCCTGTTATCGTGTTTTGACAGTTACACAAGGTAACTGCATGGACTACATGATAGAAATGAGTGATCAACTGGATCTCTTGCTACCTGATATTAAAGACTTTTGTTACACTAAATTAGACACTCTAGTTGAAATAGATGAATATAACACACCAAATTTAAACAACATGAAATAATATGTGAATAATATCATTCCATTCTCTTCTGGATTTGGGATCATTGTCTGGATACCTGGTCATATTATGTTGCTTGGGTGTTTTCCTGTGGTTTTACATTGTCTTTTAACTGCTTTCTGTTGTGGACGTTTGTGTATGCTGTTACATATAAAGCTTGCCTGAAGATCAGAGGGCAAGGCCAGCCACTAGTTAGTCATAGAGTCCATACAGTGGTGGCACATACGTTTAATCCCAGCACTCACTGTCAGAGACAGAGGCAGACAGATCTCTGCAAATTCAAGGTCACCCTGGACTACACAAGACTGATCCAGTTTAAAAGAGAAACAGAGCCAGGCACTGGTAGCACACTCCTTTAATACCAGCACTTGGGAGAGATCTCATGACTTATTTCCCAATGCTGGGGAGGCACACACACCTTTAATCCCAGCACTAGGGAGGTTGGGATAGGAAGTGGTGTGGTTGGGCAGAGAAAGGAATATAAGGTGGAAGGAGACAGGAGCTGAGCACTCTTCCAGTTGCAGAGTCTCACAGATTTAAGAACTAGCAGCTGGCTGTGTTGCTTCTCTGATCTTTCAGCTCCCCACCCCCATATCAGACTTTGGGTTTTTATTAGTAAGATCAACTAGAATTTGTGCTACAGCTTTCAGTATTAATTTTTTCCTTTTCTTTTTGACTCCTTACATGAAAGGTCAGCAGGTCATCTATTCCTTGTTCCTGAAAGAGAAACTCAGAGAAAAGAAACAGGAAGAAATGGCTGATTCTCCAGTACGGATTTTCCAGGTCAGTGGTCATGCCTACTTTTCTAGAAATGTTATATATTCAGATATTGCAAAAATTTAATTTTCTGTTGTTGACAATATTTTAAATTTTATTATGACTATTGTAGCAAATAAACAACACACACACACACACACACACACACACACACACACACTGAAATTACTCAGACTCAAATATTGTACAAGTACTGTATAATTACTGCAAATTTATGTAGTTATAGTAATCATTGATAACTTAACCTCTGGAGTCCCTCAAATGGGGCTTTATATTTTTGTTATTGAATGTATTTTTTTAAATCAAATTATACACCAGAAAAAAGAAAAATTACTGTTTAAGAATTACAGTTAGAAAATTACTTAGATTTATTTCCTTTTTCAGAACTGGTGTTTATTACCTGCATTCAGTCCTACCTCAACCTTCTTATTTAACTTTTCTTGATCTCTTTTCTCCATATTCTGCAAAGCCCACATGTATATTGTTTCTCATATACACATATTATTGGTCAGTTTCAGCATATGAGAAAAAATGTGATTACTTCTTTCTGGTACTGTGTGACCTAACTTAATATTACACATTCTAACCATTTTCCTGCAACTTTCTCTTCAGCTGAACTGTATTCCATTATATATGTGTACAGTCTTCATAAAATTAGGTTACATGTAATACTTTGCCATGTTGAAGGCAGTAGCAGTGAATGTGGAGTGTAAATATCTCTGTAGTGGGGTGTGGAGTTTTCAAATTGTGCTCCCAGGAGTGACATAGCCGGGTCATTCATTAGATCCATCTTCAATTTTTCAGTAACCATGAATCTCATTACCACGGTGGCTGTATAATTTTCACGCCCCCAGCAACAGTGACTAAGGCTTCCTCTCTCTCCTCACTTTACCTAACATTTGTTTCTGGTTAGTTGATGACAGCCATTCTCAGCCTGGGTGAGGTGACATTTCCAAGCAGTTTTAATTTGGGATTCCATGATGGCATTTTTTTAGGGATCCTGAACCCTTTTGCAATATTTTTTGGCCATTTGTGTATTTGTCTTTAAAACATGTCTATTCAGCTCCTTTGCACATTTATAATTGGCAGTTGAATTTCCTTGGTATTTCATTTCTGTAATTCTTGGTAAATTCAAGGTATGTTCCCCTATCAAAAATGTCGCTGGTACAGATTCTCTTCCATCACATGGGTGTCTGTGTGCTGTGCTGATGGTTTCCAAACTGAAACTTTTTCTATTCTTGTAGCCCTATTGGTTCACTTCCTGTGTTGTTGCTGTTCTTTCTAATCAAGAAATCCTTGCCTGTTCCTATATCCTGATGGATCCTCTCTACGTTTTCTTGTTTTCTGTGTGTTTCTGGTTTGAAATAAGATTTTTAATCCAGTTTGAATGGACTTTAGTACACATGAAAGATAGGAATCTAATTACATTCTCCTGCTGTGTTTAGTTTTACCAACACCATTTGTCGAAAAGACAATCTTTTTGTACTCTTTTTACCTCCTTTGGAAATATTAAGTATGCTTAGCTTTTTTGGTTTACTTTCTGGGTCCTCTATCATAATCTCTTATCATCATTGTCTTTTTTTTAAATGACTGTACCATTCTGTATTTATAACTACAGGTATACAATGTAATTTCAAAAATACACACTTACAGCATTTTTGTCCATTGTGCCCTTCCCTGATTATTTTCCCTCAAGAATAAATATCTCACATGAAATTATGACCAGTAATTTTGACAAAATTTCCATTTTAACACATGAACAAAAAATACATTGATGTGATGCATAATTGATCTAGGAGAAGGTCTATATCTTTATATATTAGTGAGTGAGGACTCCTGTGTCATGTAGGCTTTATCTGTGGCAATTGTCCCACTTCCTTGAATCATGGTTTTAAAGATCTCATATTGAAACACATGAGAGTTTTCACAATATCTTAGCACTATGTGCAGTTAAGAGCCAAAGCTTGGATTTTAATGCTAAGTAATACTTGGTTCCTAATACTAAAAATTTAAGGAAACTAGACAGTGCAGAACATGGCTTGCACAAGTGTCTTGATCCTACCATGAAAATCATGTTCTTGAGTGTAGATTCAGATTGTAGTTGACGTTGTTAAGACTGTAATTGCTGTGAAGAGACACTAAGACCATGGCACCTCTTCTAAAGGAAAACATAAAATTGAGGTGGCAGTTTACAATTTCAGAGGTTCAGTCCATTATCATCACGGCGGCATCCAGGCAGATAAGATGGAGTAGTAGCTGAGAGTCCTACATCTCCATATAACCGGATGTCAACAGAGTGTCACACTGGGTGAAGCTGAAACAAAGGAGATCTCCAGTCTCACCCCCACAGTGACACACGTTCTTCCATAAGGCCCTACCTACTCCAACAAGCCACACCTCCTAATAGTGCCATTCTCAGTGGGGGCTGATTACATTCAAACTACCCCAGCAGTCTTATTTCTCTTCAGTGTTTAATATCATGGTAATGATGATGTCTCCACATGTTTGTTGACACTTGCTATCTGTTTGTCTCAGGGAAATTGCTACTCACATCCCACACTTGGTTAGAATGCTCAGGTATAACGTCCTAAACTAGAGAGATTAGTGTTTTAGGGTTTTTGTTATGTTTTGTTTTTTGAAGCAAGGTTTCTCTGTATAGCCCTGGCTCTTCTAGAATGTGCACTGTATCCAGACAGGCCTCAAACTCACAGAGGTCCACATATCTCCTTCTCCAAAGTGCTGGCTTTAAAGGCATGCACCACCACATCTGGCTTGAGATCAGTATTTTTCTTTCTTTTTTAAATTTCCTATACAGGATCCCACTGTGCAACCATTACTGTCTGGGACTCATTAGGTAGCATTACATGGAATGCATCATAAATAATGTCTAGAGGACACTGACTGATTGATGTGCACAATCCATCATATTTGATGCAGAAAGAACATTCCTCATGACAGCTTTCCTCTAGTCAGTTCCCATGAGAGTCATGTCTCTACTCCCCAACCTGAACGTGCAATATTTAAAGCAGAGATTTGGGGAATGAGGTCTGACTGCCAGGTTTGCATTTATTTTTGGCTCATGGCTCAGACAGAATAGGTCACCATTATCCAGGTTGACAGAAATAAAGGAAGAATCATAAACACTGCTAACCTAAAATCTGTTAGACAGTACAGGATAATTACTAAGAAGGAACACATTAAAAACTACAAATTTCAGGGACAAAAATTTTCATATTCTCTCCTGACCTGATCTTCCAAGCACTGTTACATTTGAAAATCACTGAAAATTGATGGTATTTGTGATGCAGTATAAACAAATATCCTGTAACAAGATTTCCCTCAATTTTTGTAGCTATTAAGACATGAAATGGTTTTCAATACCTCTGAAATTGTTGATTTGCCTAAGTTGGCCTATTCATAATTTATTAGGGAAATTTTAGATTATATCAAATGTTGTTGATGCAAATTTTTCTACCTGTTTGGTAGTGGATCAAAATGCTTATAAAATAATCCCATATACTACCTATTCTTGCATGATAATGTAAAAACTTAGAGTATGCAATGTTATTACACATTGTTACTGTGTAAAAAAGGAAAATTCTTTGCTTATCTAATCAACCATAAATTCTACCTTCCATATCTACCATTTTGCTTGTTAATGGAATGGCATTCGACCTAGAATTTAAACAAACAACCTGAGCATATTAGAATATAATAATGGAAGTCCAGGGAGTGCATAGAATTGATTGAGTGGCAGTTTCTTTTTCTTTATTTTTCATTTCTTAAAATTTATTTTATTTTATGTTTTTATTAAGAGATTTTCTATTTGTTTTACATATCAACTCTCTAACACACAACGGAGGAGGAG
>NW_023412479.1:0-3265 GCF_903995425.1 Onychomys torridus
GGTCTTAGCCAGCCTTTTTATCTGCTGGAGGGTTTGTAGCTCACAGCCCAGTGTGTCAGGCCCTAGGCAGAACGGCCCAGTGGCATCCAGTGGAGGGAAGCTGCTGCAGAACCCTGTGGTAGCTCTGCCTGTGACTTCTTCCTCAGGAAGCGTTTGAAGGCCAAGAACCTAATGTACATCAAGCAGATCCTGTACTTGCTGGAGAAGTTTGTGGCTGTTTTGGGAGGGAGGGGCGTCATCCCCTGGACCACTCCTCAGCTTCAAGTTGTGTTTGTCTTGTTCTTTGAGCGCCAGTCAGCACACTTGGTGAAGCACTGGTTTTGATCATTTGGGGTTGTTCTTTCTAGTTTTAACTTGAGGGGTTTGACCGTAGCTTTGTCATTGTTGTGACTTTTGGCCCTGGTTACTTCCCCATGGTTTGTTCCTTTTACTTTAAGAAACCTGACTGTATGGTTATGTTAACCACACAGTGCAAAGCGAAGCCTGTTGTGTGGCATAGTCACAGCCACATGGTGTGCTGGCACTGACACACAGGCAGTTCTTATTTGTCCCTGTGTGGCTAAAAGCCCAGGAACTTTAAGCCTCATTACAGAGGAAAAGCTAAAGTTCAGGGTGCGACCTGCCTGTGGCTCATGAGACTGGAGGCTGCTGACTTCGCCATCCAAGATATCCTGGTCTGGGACTGTTTCATTATGTGAACATGCTCCCCTTCCCCCTTTTTTTAAAAAGATTTATTTATTATGTATATAGTGTTCTGCCTGCGTGTTTGCCTACAGGCCAGAGAAATGCACCAGATCTCATTATAGATGGTTGTGAGACACAATGTGGTTGCTGGGAATTGAAATCAGGACCTCTGGAAGAGCAGCCAGTGCTTTTAACTGCTGAGCCATCTCTCCAGCCCCATGAATATGCTTTTAAAGACTTGTGTAGATCTGGATTTCCAGAAAGCCAGTGCAGGCTTTTCTAGAGAGATCTTGTCCCTTGCTGGTACTCTCGACTTCCTTCTCTGCCTGTGTCACAGCTCCCTGTCTTCTGGAAGATCCTGTTTTTTCCCCTTGCCCTGCTCAGAGTGACTGTGAGGAGATTGCTGTGCTCCTGTCCCCTGCCTGGCTTGGGTTCCTGGAAGCGCCTGTCTTCTTAGTGCGTTCTTTGTCTGCTGTTAATGCCCCAAGCAGAGTCTCTAGAAACATGAGTGTTCCTTGTAGTTCATGGAGATAGGACAGAGTTGAGAGCTCAAGTGAGCAGAGAACTGCCACCATGACCTACTGAAATTCCCCTTTTTAGGTAACGTTAAGCAAAGTCCTAGTACACAGAGCCTGCTCCAGACAGGTAAGGAAGTTGCTGTCGAGGGTGGGAGGTGGTGTGAACCACTCAGAGCTCCACTCTGGGACTGAACAGGGAACTCAGCAAAGTACAAAACCAGGGTCCTTTGTCTGCTTGTAGGATCTGAACTGAAGAGCATCAACGACTTTCCCTTTCAGAGTCAGGTGGACAACATCAACCGGTTCAAGGTAAAGGTCTATTCTGATTTAAGTACCTTCTGATTTACTTAAAGCTAGAAAGGAGAGGTAGGGATGGAGTGCAGCTGTTGGAGAGGTGGGATGCAGTGCAGCTGTTAGAGAGGTGGGGTGCAGTGCAGCTGTTGGAGAGGTGGGGTGGAGTGCAGCTGTTGCAGAGGTGGGGTGCAGCTGTTGGAGAGGTGGGGTGGAGTGCAGCTGTTACAGAGGTGGGGTGGGGTGCAGCTGTTGGAGAGGTGGGGTGGAGTGCAGATGTTGCAGAGGTGGGGTGGTGTGCAGCTGTTGGAGAGGTGGGGTGGAGTGCAGCTGTTGCAGAGGTGGGGTGGAGTGCAGCTGTTGCAGAGGTGGGGTGCAGTGCAGCTGTTGGAGAGGTGGGGTGGAGTGCAGCTGTTGGAGAGGGGGTGGGGTGCAGCTGTTGCAGAGGTGGGGTGCAGTGCAGCTGTCAGGTGGGGTGGAGTGCAGCTGTTGCAGAGGTGGGGTGGAGTGAAGGTGGGGTGGAGTGCAGCTGTTGGAGAGTGGGTGGGGTGGCAGCTGTGGGGGGGTGGAGTGCAGCTGTTGGAGAGGTGGGGTGGCAGTGCAGCTGTTGCAGAGGGGGGTGCAGTGCCAGCTGTTGCAGAGGTGGGGTGTAGTGGAGGTGTTGCAGAGTGCGGATGCAGCCGCAGCTGTTGCAGAGGTGGGGTGCAGTGCAGCTTGTCAGGTGGGAGGTGGAGTGCAGACTGGTGAGCACTTGGCTGTTATGAGTAAGGCCTTGTGTTCTGCCTCTAGCACATGATCAAAATAACATGGAAGAAATAAAATGCACAATCCTTGTCTTTGAATAGTCTACTGCCCGAGGACCTAAATCGGGAATAGGCAGTTAGCAAGTCTTCAAATGGACAGCAACAGCCACATGGTCTTCAGTCGGGTTGGGAGTTGTAGGGTTTAGCGGAGGAAAGTTGCTGTTCTTGCACTCCTAGGCATAAAGCCCAGCCTCCAGGTACTCTCCATCCTTTCCCGTCTCTGTTCTGCCAGTCTTTCTCCAGGGAATTGTTTTCAGATTACAATCCATGGTGTAATGTTTGAGGCGAAGCAGGGTGAGAACATGGCTGAGACTGCCTTGACTTGTCTTCCTGCTGGAGCCTTGGGTTGGATGGCAGTCTCAGACCTTTGCTTATATTGCCTTCGCTATCTGATGCTCCCTCAGGTGATGGAAGCTATGAAACTAAACCACAACTTAGTGTGTCTACATTGAGTAGTATTCCCTCCGTGGATGCTGTCCCTTTGTTCTTTGTTTGGCCCAGGACACACTATGGCCATTTAAGAACAGGAATAGTTACTCTGGAGGACTGGGCCAAGCAATACACCAGTGAACCAAGGGTAGCTGGATGGGGCCAGTGCTCAAACCAGCTAGACCCATTCTAGATCTGATTCTCTTCCTGCTTTCCTTTCATTTTCCTTCCTTCTGCCTGTACACCAGAAGAGGTCACAAGATCTCATTAACAGATGGTTGTGAGCCACCATGTGGTTGCTGGGAATTGAACTCAGGACCTTGGAGGAGCAGCCAGTGCTTTTAACCTCTGAGCCATCTCTCCAGCCCTCAAGGACAAATTGTTTGTTTTTCAAGACAGGGTTTCTCTGTGTTGCCTTGGCTGTCCTAGAACTCATTCTGGCCTCGAACTCATAGATTCACCTGCTTCTGTCTCTGCTGGAATTAAAGGCATGTTTCGTCACCACTGGGCTGCCTTCATTTTCCAAATCGGCTGTCCCTT
>NW_023412480.1:0-16211 GCF_903995425.1 Onychomys torridus
GAGGAAGCACAACCCTGCCAAAATCAGGTCACCTGCTGAGGCCCTGGACACCTGCTGAAGAAAAGGGGAAACTCCTTAAGACACAGGACACCTGGGAAGTGGAGTCCAACATGTCATGGTGCTGAGGAGAAAAGCATTCTGGGAAATGGAGTCAATCATAGTGATACTGTGGAGAAAGGCATCCTGGGAAATGGATTCCAAATGATGCTGTGGAGAAAGGCATCCTGGGAAATGAAGTCTGAAATGTAGTGAAGCTGTTAAGAAAGGCATCCTGGGAAATGGAGTCCAAATGATGCTGTAGTGAAAGGCACCCTGGGAAATGGAGTCTAAAATACTGATGCTATAAGGAAAGGCATCCTGGGAAATGACCCTAGTGTACTGATGGGAAATGAAGTTTGAAATACACTGCCAATACCAAGAAAGGTATCCTGGGAAATGGAGTCCAACATGAACCAATGCTCTAAGAAAGGGATCCTAGGAAACCATCCAAGGGGCATGATGGGAAATGCAGGTTCTAAAGCCATTCTAATGTACTTAAATGGAATCCTGGGGAACGGATTCCAACCATACTGATGGTGTCATAAAGGCATCCTGGGGAATGACCTGAGAGGCATGATGGGAAATACAGTTTCTAGAACCATCATAATGTACTGAAAGAGAATCCTGGGAAACGGAGACCAACAATACTGATGGTGTCATCAAAGGAATCTTGGGGAATGACCTGAGAGACATGATGGGAAACACACTGCTGATGAACAGGAACCTGCAGAGGAACAGTGGGATTGTGGAGGACACAGGACAAGTGCAGAGGGTCAGAGACACCTGCTGAGAACAAGGGATGCCCCTAATCCTAACCACTAACCCTAACCACTCAACATAACTCTAACCCTAAACACTAACCATTAACCATAACATGAACCCTAACCCATCACCATAACATAACCTGCTGACCCTAACCGTTTGACCCTAACCCTAAAAACCTATAAACCTTACTCAAACAATAAATCTCTAACCCTAAAAATAACCCTAACAACATGACCATGACACACTGAATCTGACCCTGAACCACACCTTGAAATTGACCCTGACCCCTGACAATAACCTCAACTCACTGAGCCAACACAACCCTGGAGAAGGTCAGGTCACCAGCTGAGGCACTGCACAACTGATGAAGAAAAGGGGAAACTCCTGAGGGCAAAGGACACCTGGGAAATGGAGTCAAACATGTCATGGTGCTGTGAAAAGGCATCCTGGGAAATGAACTCCATCATAGTGATGCTATGGAGAAAGGCACCCTGGGAAATGGAGGCCAACTATACTCATGCTATGGAGAATGGCACCCTGGGATATGGAAGTCAACACATAGTGATGCTGTAAAGAAGGGCATCCTGGGAAATGAAGTCCAAAACAATGATGCTATAAGGAAAGGCACCTTGTGAAATGACTAAAATGTCCTGATGGGAAATGTAGTTTGGAATACACGACCAATACTGAGAAAGGCATCCTGGGAAATGGAGTCCAACATATAGTGATGCTGTAAAGAAAGGCATCCTGGGAAATGAAGTCCAAAACAATGATGCTATAAGGAAAGGCACCTTGTGAAATGACTAAAATGTCCTGATGGGAAATGTAGTTTGGAATACACGACCAATACTGAGAAAGGCATCCTGGGAAATGGAGTCCAACATGAAGCAATGCCCTAAGGAAAGGGACCCTAGGTATCCATCCAAAATTCATGATGGGAAATGCAGTTTCTTTTTTGTTGTTTTGTTGTTGGTGTTGCTGTTTGTTTTTGAGTCAGGGTTTCTCTGTTTAGCATTGTGCCTTTCCTGGAACTCACTTGGTAGCCCAGGCTGGCCTTGAACTCACAGAGATCCGCCAGGCTCATCCTCCTGAGTGTAGGGATTAAAGGTGTGTGCCAACACCGCCTGGCAGGGAAATGTGGTTTCTAGAACCATTTTAATGTCCTGAACTGGAATCCTGGGGAATGGAGTCCAAACAATACTGATGGTGTCATCAAGGCATCCTGGAAAGTTACCCAAGAGGCATGCTAGGAAATGTAGTTTGCAATGGACAACCATTACAGAGAAAGGCATCCTGGGTAATAGAGTCCAACACAAACTGATAATTTAAAGAGGGAATGGGAAATGTAATTCTGAACCCAGAGCAGAGAAACAGAACAGCCGAGGAGGGACAGAGACACCTGCTGAGGGCAGAGAATGCTACTAACTAACCACTAACCTTAACCCTGCCCCTAACACAGACTGTAATCCTAACCCCAAACATGACCCTGACCCTAACCATTAAACCCCAGTACTAATCCCGAGCCTGACCCTGACAATGACCCTAACACTGACACTGAACCTGACCCTAACCCTATCCCCGAACCCGACCCTGAAGCTGACACTGACCCTAACCCTGACTCTGACCCTAACCCTAACATCAACCCTGACCTAACCCTAAACCTGACCCTGACCCTGACCCCCTAAATATAAACACACAACCAAACCCAAACCCTAACCGTGATTCCCTAAAGCTAAACAAAACCCCAAAGACTTAACCCAAAACCTTAATCTAACCACAAAGAGATCCCTAATATTTAACCCTAACCCTAAATGTTGCCGTGAAACAAGGCATCCTGTAAACTGAAGTAGAACACAATATGAGGCTGTAAAGAAAGGCATCCTGGGAACTGAAATCCACGAGGTAGTGAGGATACAGAGACAGGCATCCTGGGAAATGAAATCCAAACAGGGATCCTATAGAGAAAGGCATTATGAAAATTCATGTAAATAATATACTGATGGTACAGAGAAAGGCATGCTGGGAAATGATGTCCTTAATTTCATGGAGCGATACAGAAAGGCATCCTGGGAAATGAACTCCAAAAGATTCTGTAGTGAAAGGCATCCCGGGAAATTACCTGAGTGTCCTGGTGGGAAATGTGGTTTTGAATGGATGACCACTACAGAGAAAGGCATCCTGGGAAATGAATCCAAAGCATATGATGCTAAAAAAGGGAATAGGAAGTTTCATTCTGACCACAGAGCAGAGACACAGGACACCTCAGGAGGGTCAGAGACACCTGCTGAGGGCAAAGCACACCCTAAGTCTAATCACTAACCTCTAACCATAAACCAAAACACTAACTGTAACCATGATAACAACCCAAACCTAACCCTAACACTTATACTAAATCTAATCACTAACAGTAACCACTAACTATAACCACGAACCCTAACCCAAACTGTAAACCTAACCACTAACCATAACCATAACCAATAACCCTAACGTTCATAGTGACACCCTGACACTAACCCTAACCCTAACCCTAACATTAACCATAACACTAACACTAACACTATCCCTAACCGTAAACCTAACCACTAACCCTAACCATAACCACTAACCCTAACCCTAACAGTGACACCCTGACCCTAACCCTAACCATTAACTCTAAGATAACCTTAACCTAAGCCTTACCCCATCCCATGACACAAACCCTAAATGTGAACCTTTAAACTAACCCACTAACCCTGACCCCATTACCCTGACCCCTAGAACTTGACCGCTGACTCTACCCCTAACCCTGACACCATGACCCTGAAACCACCCACTGAAGCACCACAAACCTGCAGAAGGTCAGATCACCTGCTGAGGGACCAGGACCCCTGATGAAGAAAAGGGGAAAAAGCTGGAGACACAAGACACCTGGGAAATGGAGTCCACAGTGTCATGGTGCTGTGGAGCAAGGCATCCTGGGAAATGGAGTCCAGAATGTAGTGAGGGTTTAGAGAAAGGCATCCTGGGAAATGGAGTCCATCATAGTGATAGTGTAATGAAAAGCTAACAAGGGAACCACCCAAGAGGCATAATGGGAAATGAAGTTTACAGTGTCACACTCATGTACTGAAAACGAATCGTGGGAAATGGACTCTGATCCACACAGTGTCACGAAAGGCATCCTGGGAAATAACCCGAGATGCATGCTGTGAAATAAAGAACTACATGTACTGATGCTCTAAAAAGGGAAGAAGATGTTTCCTAATGACATGAGAGCCAAGACAAGAAATGGAATTTATAGTACAATGCAAAGGTAGACAGAAAGGCAACCTGGGAGATGAGGTAAAACAGGTGGAGGCAATAGAGTGCAACACATCTTGGGAAATGTAGTCCATATGTAATGATGTCATAGAGAAAGGCATTATGGGAAATGTAGTCCACAAGGAAGTCAATGTGGACAGAAGGACACACTGCAGACAGGAGGACATATTTAGCAAGGCATCCTGGGAAACGTAGTCTGAAATGTAGTCGATATGAAATGATATCAAAGAGAAAGGAATAATGGGAAATGAAGTCCATATGTAGTGATACCATAGAGAAATATATCATGGGAAGACTACTGATGGTATAAAGAAGAAACAGGAAGTTTTCTTCAAACTTTACAGAAGAGGAAACAGGAAAACAGATGAGGGCAAAGGTCAGCACAGGACTTAACCAACAGAAAACCCTAACCCTCAACACAAAATCCACTACTGTAACACTAACCTGACCCAAAACATAAAAATAGCCATAACACTAATTGCAAATACTCATCCTGTCCATAACCTGACCCTAAGCATGAAATTAACCCTAACACTAACCACAAAATCCCCTACCCCAATCCTCACCTGACCTGGAGGCTAAATCTAACAATCAAACTACCACAAACTCCTATACCCTAATCCTAACCTAACCCTAACCCTAACCCTGACTCTAACCCTAACCCTAACTCTAAGTCTGAATTTAATCCTAATCTTAACCACAAACTCCCCTATTCCATACTAACATGACCCCGGGCCTAAATCTAACCAGAACGCTAACCACAAACTCCCCGACCCAAATCTGAAGTCTAAGCCTAAGCCTAACTTTAACACAAACACTAAGCCTAACCCTAAGCCTAACCCTAATCCTTACCACAAACTCCCCTACGCTAGACTAAGATAAAGTCAAACTCAAAGAGAAAATACAGAGCAAGGAATCCTGGGAAATCTAGTCCAAATATAATGATGACAAGGGGAAATACACCATGGTAAATGTAGTCCATAAGTGATGATGTCATACAGAAAGGCATTATGGGAGATGTAGTCCATATGTAATGATACCACAGGGAAAATATAAAGGGAAATGTAGTTTATATGTAATGATGTCATAGAGAAAGGGATATGGAGACCTGTAGTCCCTATGTGATGATGTCATGCAGAAAGACATTATGGGAGATGTAGTCCACATGTAATGATGTCATGGAGAAAATATTATGGGAAATGTAGTTCATAAGTAAATAGTTATAGAAAAGGGATATTGAGACATGTAGTCCATATGTGGTGATGTCATAGACAAATGCACCATGGAAAGCCTACTGATGGTATGAAGAGAGAACAGGAAGTTACGTTCTGACTGAAGAGTGGAGGAAACAGGACATCTGAGGAGGGAAAAGGTCACCGCTGGAACTAACCATTAACCCCAAAGAATATAAAAATATAACCTTAACCCTAAACTAATCCTAACCCTACCATTAACCTGAAACAAAATCTAAACCTAACCCTAACCTGACCCTAATCCTAAACTGACCAGAAGCCTAACACTAACCCTAACACAAACCTGAACCTAAACCTAACACTAACACATAACCTGATCCACAGACACCCTTACCCTAACCCTAACCTGAAACAAACCCTAACCATGACCTCACCCTAACCCAACCCTGACCCCAAACCTAACACTAAACCAAATACTAACATGACCCTGAACCTAACCGTAACATATAACCCTAACCAAAAACGCCCTTACCCTAACCCTAACCTGACACAAACCCTAACCCTAAAACTAAACTCACCCTAAACCTAATTAAACCTAACAGTAAAACTAACACTAACATGACCCTAAACCTAACCGTAACATATAACCCTAACCTAAAACACCCTTACCCTAACCCTAACGTGACACAAAGCCTAACCCTAAACCTAAACTCACCCTAACCCTAATTGAACCTAATGCTAACAGTAAAACTAACACTAACATGACCCTAAACATAACCCTAACAAAAACCATAAACACAAACTGGCCTACCCAAACTCTAACCTTACTCTAAACCTACATCTAACCAGAACCAGAACGACAAACTCCCCTACTCTAACATGACCCAACATAAATCTAACCCTAACACTAACCACAAACTCCCACAGTAATTACCTGAAAGACCCCTAATCCATAACCCTAACCCAATTCTAACACTGACCCTGCTCACAAACTCCTCAAACCCTGATTCTAAGAACTTGTAACCCATAAGCCTAACCATAACCGCAAGAAATGAAAGTCTGACCCCAACCCTAACCCTAACCCCTAATTCACAACCTAAAAATCTATAACACTTAAACCTTACCTGACCTAACACAAAACTCTAACCTAACCTATCCCTAACCCTAACCTAAAATAACCCTAACCCTAACATAACCCTAACCAAGAACCCTAACTTGACCATAACACTAACCTAGCGTAAACCTAAGATTAACCCCCTGATCATGACCATGACCCCCTGACACTAATCCCTGATCCGGAACCGAAAAAACTCATAAAACTTAACCCTAACGCTAACCCTAACCCATGACTCTGACCCACTGACCTTGACCCTAACCGAAGCTCTAACTATTAACTCTAACCCCTTATCCTGACCTCTTGACCCTGACCCCCAACACCACACTGCTGAGGCAGCACAACCCTGCCAAAAGTCAGGTCACCTGCTGAGGCCTTGGACACCTGCTGAGGCCCTGGACACCTGCTGAAGAAAAGGGGATACTCCTGAGGACACAGGACACCTGGGAAATGGAGTTCACAATGTTATGATGCTATGGAGAAAGCTATCCTGGGTAATGGAATCCACAATGTTATGGTGCTCTGGAGAAAGGCATGCTGGGAAATGGAGTCCACAATGTCATGGCGCTATGATGAATGGCATCCCGAGATGTGAAGCACATCCCAGTAATACTATAGAGAAAGGCATCTGGGAAAATGGAATCCCTATAGTGACATTTTAGAGAAAGGCATCTTGGGAAATAAAGTACATTTGTTGTAGAGAAAGCCATTCTGTGTAGCTGAAGTTTTCTCCAGTCCTGGCTGGCCCATGGTCAGGACCAATCTCTCTGCTGCCAGTCCAGGTAGCAGCTCAGACCAAAGCGAATAAAGACACAGAGACTTATATTGCTTACAAACTGTGTGGCCATGGCAGGCTTCTTGTTATCTACTTCTTACACCTTAAATTAACCCATTTCTATTAATCTACACCTTGTAACATGGCTTGTGGCTTACAAGTATCTTAAATGCTGGTACTCAGGGTGGCGGATGGTACCTGTCTCCTGACCCAGCCTTCCTGTTCCCTTAATTCACATTTTGGTTTGTTCAGCATGTACTTCCTGCCTGGCTACTGGCCAATCAGCATTTTATTTATACAGAGCTATATCCACAGAACTTCCCATGAGAACAGAAGTCCAGAACGTAATGGTGCTCTAAAGAAAGGCACCCTGGGAAATGAAGTCCAAATGTACTGATGCTTTAGAGTAAGGGAAATCACACATGTGGTTGTGTCATGGAGAAAGGCATCCTGGGAAATGAAGTCCCAACATACTGATTTAGTAGAAGAAGGCATCCTGTGAAATGGAGTTTAAAGGATACTAATGATATAAAAAGAAAACCCTAAGTTTCCTTCTGACCCAAAAGGATGATGGGAAATGTAGTCTGGAATAGATGGGCAACACAGAGAAAAGCATCCTGGGAAATGGAGTCCAACACATAGTGATGCTATGAAGAAAAGCAAAGTAGGAAATCATCCAAGAGCCATGATGGGAAATGTAGTTTCTAACAGATGACCAATACACAGGAAGGCAACCTGTGAAATGAAGTCCAAAATGTAGAGACACCTAACCCTAATCTAATCATAATCCTAACACCCTGACTCAGACCATCTGACCCTGACCACCTGACCATGCCTCCCTGACCCTAACACCCACCCTTACACTACTGAGAGCAAAACAAACCTGCAGAATGGCAGGGCCACCTGGTGAGGGCACTGGACACCAGCTAAAGGAAAGGGGAAACTACTGAGGACACAGGACACCTGGAAAAGAGAGTCCAAATGTAGTGATGATATAGACAAAGGCATGCTTGGATATAGAGTCACAAATGCAAGGATACTGTAAAAAACAGCATCCTGGGAAATGAAGTCACACATGTCCTGATGCTCTAGAGAAAAGCAACCTGGGAAATTAAGTCCAGGATGTACTGATGCTCTAGAGAAAGGCAACCTGGGAAATGAAGTCCAGAATATACTGAGGCTCTAAAGAAAGGCATCCTGGGAAATCAAGTTTTTATGTAGTGATGCTGTAGAGAAAGGCATCCTGAAAAATGAAGTCCATCAGTAATGATTTTGTAGAGAAGGGTATCCTGGGAAAAAAAATCCAAAAGTACTGATGCTATAGAGGAAGGGATCCTGGGAAACGGACTCCACATTTAATGATGCTGTAGAGAAAGGCATCCTGGGAAATGAAGTCCATATGTAGTGATGGTGTAAGGAAAGGTATCCTAGAGAATGACCTGAATGGCATGATGGGAAATGTAGTTTGGAATACACTACAAATACTAGGAAAAGCATCTAGAGAAATGAAGGTCAAAGCAAATATTGGAAGAAAGATTGAACAGGAAGTTTCTGTCTGACCAAAGAGGCATGATGGGAAATATTGTTTCTAGAATCATTCTAACGTACTGGAAAGGAGACCAGGAAAATGGAGACCAGTCCATGCTGCCAATGTCATCAAAGGCATCATAAAATTGATCCGACAGTTATGATGGGAAATGTAGTGTGGAATACACTTCTGATGGACGGGAACCTGCAGAGGGACAATTGAATTGTTGAGGGCACAGGACACATGCAGAGGGTCAGAAACACCTCCTGAGAGCAAAGGATGCGCCTAACCCTAACCAATAACCCTAACCACTAACCATAAATCTAACCCTAAACAAACATTAAACCAAACCATAAATCTAACCACAAACTGTAACATAACCACTATCTTTAAATCTAACCACTAACCCTAAATCTGACCCTAAAACTAAACACAAACTCCCCATACCCTAACCTTAAAAACCTGTAACCCTTAACTGTAACCAGAACCCACTGACCTTAACCACTGATGTTAACACTAACCCTAACATGCAACCCTAACCTAACTCCATAGTGATGCTATAGAGAAAATTACATTGAGAAAGGAAATCCAAAATGACATGGTGTTATGGAGAAAGATATCCTGGGAAATGGAGTTTAAAGCATGGCATAAAGAGGAAACAGTAAGTTTCCTTCAGACGCAAAAGACATGATGGAAAATTTAGTTTGGATGGATGGACAATTAAGAGAATAGCATTCTGGGAAATTGAGTACAACACATAGTGATGCTATAAGGAAAAGCAACCTAGTAAATTAGCCAAGTGGCATGATGGGAAATGTAGTTTCTAATACACAACCAATACACTGTTAGGAAACCTGGGAAATGAAGTCCAAATGAAGAGACACCTAAATCTAAAGTAACCCTAACCCTAACCTAACCCTCACATTGACCCTCAGACCCTGACATCCTGACTCTGATCCCCACCATTACACTGTTGAAAGCACAAGAAACCTCCAGAAGGTCAGGGCCACCTGCTGAGGCCCTACACATGGTGAGGTCATAGGACACCTGCTCAAGTAAAGGGGAAACTATTGGGGATAGAGGACACCTAGGAAATGGAGTCGAAAATGTCAAGGAGCTATGGACAAAGGCATCCAGGGAAACGAAGTCCATAATATGGTGATGCTGTAGAGGAAAATATCTTGCAATGTAAATTCCAAAAATGTCATGGTGCTATGGAGAAAGGCATCTTGGCAAATGGAGTTTAAAGCATTCTGAAGGCATAAAGAAGAAACAGTAACTTTCCTTCTGATTCAAAAGTCATAATGGGAAATTAATTTTGATAGATGGACAATACAGAGAAAAGCATCCTGGAAAATGGAGTCCAACACATAGTGATGCTATAAGGAAAAGCAACCTAGGAAATGATCCAAGGGGCATGATGGGAAATGTAGTTCCTAGTAGATGACAAATACACAGTTAGAAAACCTGGGAAATGAAGTCCAAAATATAGAGACACCTAAATCTAAAGTAACTCTAGCCATGCCTCCCAGATGCTGACACCCAGAATCTGATCACCACCATAAAACTACTGAAAGCACAAGAAACCTGAAGAAGGTCAGGGCTACCTGGTGAGGGCACTAGACATCTACTGAAGAAAAAGGGAAACTCCTAAGGACACAGGACACCTGGGAAATGGAGTCCAAAATGTCATGGTGCTGTGGAGAAAGGCATCCTGGGAAATGAAGTCCTAAATATCATGGTGTGACAGAAAAAGGCATCCTGGGGGGAAAAAGACTAAATCTACTTATACTCTAGAGATAGTCTTAATGGCAAATGGTGTTCAAATGTTGTGAGGCTGTAGGTAGAGAAAGGCGTTCTGGGAAATGAAGTCCATATGTACTAATGTTCTAGAGAAAGGCATTCTGAGATTTGAAGTCCAGAATTTTGGGATGCTCTAGAGAATGACATCCTGAGAAATGAAGTGAAATAATGTAGATGCTATAGAGAAATGCACTCTGGGAAATGAAGTCTATACATATTGATGCTCTAGAGAAATGCATCCTAGAAAATGGTATCTGAATGTAGTGATGGTAAAGAAAAAGGGATGCTGGTAAATGATGTCTAAAATATAGTGATGATGTAGAAAAAGGAATACTGGGAAATGAAGTCCAGAATGTACTGGTGCAGTAGAGAAAGACATCCTGGGAAATAATGTCCAAATGTAGTGAGGGTAAATAAAAGGGGGAAGGGGTGGGCATCCAGTGAAATGAAGTCCAGAATGTACTGGTGCAGTAGAGAAAGACATCCTGAATAATTAAGTCCCACATGTAGTAACAGTGTAGAGAAACAAATCTTAGAAAATAATGTCCTACATTTAGTGATGCTGTCAAGAAAGGCAACCAAGGAAATAAAGTTATAATATAATCATGATGTAGACAAAGGCATCCTGGGAAATCAAGTGTTGCTTATGTAGTGATGCTGTAGAGAAAAGCATCTTGGGAAATGAAGTCCATATGTACTCATGCTATAGAAAAAGGTTTCTTGGAAAATGAAGTCCATAATGTAGTATTGCTATGAAGAAAGACATCCTGGGAAATGAGGTGCATATGTTAATGATGCTAAAAACAAAGGCAAGCTGAGAAATCAAGACAGAGTGTATACATGCTATAGAGGAAGGCATCATCAGAAATGAAGCCCAGGATATCCAAGTGCTGTAGAGAAATGCTTCCTGGGAATTGAAATCCAGAAAGTAATGATGGTCTAGAGAAACTCATCCTCAAAATTAAAGTTGAAATGTATTGATGCCATAGAGAAAGACATCCTGGGAAATGAAGTCCAGCATGTTGTTTTAAGAAAGTGTTATGAAAAGAACTAATTCAACATGCAAGAAAAAGACAAAAAGAGATATCAGTATATCATTTTTATCCACAAATAGTATTTATTAATCCTTGTCTATTTTCCATTATCTTTAAAGAAAATATGTTTTCAGAAAAAAAAAACAGTATTTTACTGTTTTAATATTTCAGCTAATCTTATTTCAGCATCAATGAGACAGCTCTGTTAGAAATGTCTGTGTTGCTCAAGACTGTGAACTCATCTTGATCACAATATGAAGATGGACACAAGTAGACCCCACAAAGCTGTCTTCTATTCTTCACATTTCTGTAATTGCCTAAAAACCCATAGTCACATTGCACACGTATGCGTGTGTGTGCACACACATACAGAAACACAAGAATTTTTTTAAAGTAAATATCACTGCTATTACATTATCTGGTACCTCTATAATTCCCTTAGAAGGCAATGCTTCAAGATATTATGCCAAATGGATAACTGTTGAGGACCTGCAGATGCATGGAACTTCAAATAACATATATATACAAAATATATCATGTTCTATTGTGAAATATTCAGTTAAATACTGGTTACCTTAAATTATTGAATCTCTTCCAAATAAATGAAAACCTTTCTTTGGATACACACATAAGTATTTAATATTTTTATATTTTCTATTAAGTATTTTAACATTAACATTGTTAAAATATTTTGCAACAATAATATTTCTTGGAAGTAAATCTACGCTTTGACTTATACTCAAGAGACTGACACATGAAGATCATGAATTCATATATATATTATAATGACTAATAACTAACATCAGGATATTCTCTCATATTCATCTGAGAAACTGCTATGAACAAAAGTTTGGTCCTCAGAATAAACTAAATAATTTCACAGGCACTAAAACGGAAAACAAGAGATATCAATATATCATTTTCACTTGCAAATAGGATTTCATTCAATTTCTCATACTTTGCTTTGTCTTTCAATGAAAATATGTTTACAATCTGAAAAGACAGTATTTTATTGATTTAATATTACAACTAATCTTATTTGAGAATCAGTGAGACAGCTGTGTTGGAAATGCTTTTTCTCTTTTTATGTGGACATGAGGATTGAAACCAGGGACTTGTGCTTGCTAGCCAAGTGATCTACAACTGAGCTAAATCCCCAACCTGGAAATGCCTTTCTTGTACAAGGCTTTAATGTTATTTTGACCACCATATCAAGTTGGAGAAAGGTAGACCTCACTAAGTAAATCTCTTTACTATTACATTATCTGGTATCTCTGGATAATTGCCTTAGAAGACAATACTTCAGGATGAAGCACCAAATGCATATCAGATGAAGACATTAAGAACTATGTAAATTTAAATAAGGTATACATATTCCTAGCACATCAAATTTTATAGTGAAATGTACAGTTGTTTACTAACTTAAATTTCTATATCTCTTTCAAGTAGATGAAAGTGTTTCTTTGGATACATACATGAATTATTTAATGATTTTTATATTCTCTATTAAGTATTTTAATACTAACAACCATAAAATGTATTTTGTAAGTAAATTGGTTACAACAACTCTGGGATTGGTCCAAGACTTTAGCACAGTATCATGACTTTTACAACTCCAGGGAGAGATGTTTTGACTATGTGGGGAGTCAGGAAACACCTTGAGTTGCTTAGGACATCTCTGATAGCTGGAACTGCAATAAGACAGTTCAGCACTTGAGGGAGAGTTATCCTGGAGACCTCGAGCTGCTCTGCCCTGAAGGTGTCCTGGACACCTGGAGATGTTTAGCCAACATCTGATGGCTGTAAATGCAAGGAGACAGTTCAGTACTAGAGGGCAAGTTAATCTAGATACCTCAAGCTGCTCAAAACAACAACTCTTCCCTGAAGGTGTCCTGGATGCCTGGAGCTGTTTATCCCAAACATGGAGGGAAGATTTTCTGACTTCTCAGGAAAGGCAGGCTTGGGACTGCTTCAGCTGGGTAGGGTATCCTGACTGTTCGGGAAAGTCAGGGTATCCTGATGGTTTGGGAAATTCCAGCTACATCTGGTGTGATGGGTGATGGTCTACCTGCAGGATAGAGCAATCCTGCACTTCTCCTGGAGAGATACTGCAGCTGAGTTTTGCTCAGCTCCCACTTAAGTGGGCTTCCTAGCAAAGTCCTACTTCTCTGGCCAAAGAAATTACAAAAATGTAGCAATCTACTCTGGCTCAGGAGAAATCTTACTTTTCAGCTCTTTTGCTCTGTCTACTCAGCAAGGACCTTCTGTTCATATCCCCCTTGCTCAATCCACAATAAGCTATCTCAGCAAAGATTTTCTGTTCAGGTCTCCCCTGCTCAGTCCACTATGTGATACATCAGCAAGGTTCTTCTATTCAGCACCCCCTTGCCCAATCCAACTTGGGATGTCCCAACAAGGTTTTTCTGTACACCAGTGAATGAAGGTCTTCACACCCAAAACACTATTGAAAACGAAATTAATTAGGAATAAGGAGTCCAGGAGAGTAGCTGCTTCTACAAGGGTGGAAAGAACAACTCTCAAATGACCAGGCACAGCAGTTTATATAGGATGTTTTGGGGATAAATTCAACCAATCAGTTTTCTTTTTTTCTGCCCAGGGAGTGGCCAGTATTGTGGGCTAGGGACAGAGATGGTCCTGATTACAGAGACAAACTGTTTTCCTTTAACTTGTCTTTCTTAGCCTTTTGACACCACCTTCAAGGCCAGGTCTCATCTCTTTCTGACTCTGATGCTAGGGACAAGAGTGTTATTTTGGTACCAGTTTAATATTCAGGGTATGTTTCCTTGTTTCATTTTCCTGGCTCATGTCCAAAACACAAGTTATGTTTCTTTCCCTTGTCCTGGGCACTAAGGACAGGATTTCACTGTCCTTGTCTGTGATTGCTTGGTTTCACAAGTCAGTTGACCAGGGGCAGAGATGGCTCTGATTTGAGCCAAAGTGTGTTTCTTTCACTAGGCATATCTAAGCCATCTTTTTTCTAGTTCTCGGCTCCAGAGTGAGGGTAAGTTTCTTTTGTCAACTCCTTACGCCTACAGTTTTGACAAAACAACAATCAATGGCAGTACATCACCTACCCTTAGAATGGTACTCATGAGACTGACACACAAGGATCATATATTCTAATGTATCCATGACTAATTACTGACATTCAACCCAGGCTGGATAACAAACATTTCAAGCGCATTTGTGAACATTAAATATTAAAAATACAACCATAAACAAAAATCCATTACCCTTTTACAAACACCCTTACTTGGAAAGTGTGATCACATACTGCCTGAGAGTTAAATAAAAATGACCCACTTCCATGACAGCCATTCCATTCTATACAAGCATCAGATAAATACCTCTGAATAAGGGAAAGTGTAAAAGAATTAGAAAAAAGCCACTGAAGGAATATAAGGACCACAAAATAAACTTTACTAATTGAATTTGCCACATATATCCCACACTTCAATATCTTCTCCACATGCTGCCAAATAGAAGCCACAATGGGTTCTTCACATCAGTCTTTGTACAATGAAAAGACTTAAAACAAAGTTTTTTTTTCTTTGAAACTTAAAGCAACTGGGATGTCTGAAGTGTTAACCAAAGCTCATTCCCTGGACCAACATCAGGTTTTGGATAACTTCCAGTAATTCTTGCAACAAGTAGCTCCAAGGGTCTAAACTTCTTGGGAACAAGAATGCACATCCATATGCCCAGAGGAAGACACACACACACACACACACACACACACACACACACACACACACACACACACCATAATTAAAACAAAAACAAACCCTTAAACTAATTATCAATCATGAATGTTTTTCTGTTATCATTCTCATAACATGGGTTTCGAGGCATCTAAATTATTACAGAGGTTTCTCCATCATAAATAGGTCCATGTAACAGAAAGCAAGCATGTAGTCTTGAAGTCTGAGTAATCTATCATTTTCAGTCTGTGATATCATTTGAGAAAATTTTGAAAATGGTACACTGCAGGAAGAAATCAGTCATGAGGGTTGGCCTGAGCATTTACTTCTGCACACCATTTCCAATTTACACTGTTTTGCTTTATGCTGCAGGACAAGGTGAATTCTTAGCTGCCTGTTTTAGCTGCCATATCTGACACTGGTTTCCATGTCACTTTTAAGAGGTTCATGTATTGCTGTGGAACCCAGGGCCACATTAAACCCTTTTCTAAGCTCACATTGATATGATCTTTTATCAAAGCAACAGAAAAGGCATATTTGTGAAATTTTAGACCAGAATTCACTCTAAAAGTGTTACTTATCATTTAAATTTATAGGCCTGTTGTCCATATCAGTTGAAATATGTAAACAAAATAAAAAGAGATATTATAATGATTGAACAGATTATTGACACATTTTAGATTTTTTTCCAAAATAATTCATTTTTTGAAATTGGAATTAAGTATGTTGGCTGAAGATCATAACAATTTATATATATTCAGAATTCCTTTGGTATGAGTTTCTTTCAGATCTTCAAATCATAATGTTATATTGAAAGGCTTTAAGAGACCAATTACACACTAAAATTTTACAGTTACAGGGTTACTTTGTGTTTTTACTAGGCATTAGCACATTGATTATACTCACAGAGTTTCTCTCCAATATGTATTTTTATATAG
>NW_023412481.1:0-33987 GCF_903995425.1 Onychomys torridus
ATGTGGATATCACTCTGTATAACTAAAATGCTGATGGGACAGTAGCCAGGCAGGAAGTGCAGGCTAAACCAACAAAAAAGGGAATTCTGGGAACAAGACAGCTGGGTCAGGAGACAGGTACCATCTGCCACCTTGAGTACCAGCATGTAAGATACTGGATAAGCCATGAGCCATGTTACAAGGAGTAGATTAATAGAAATGGGTTAATTTAAGGTGTAAGAGGTAGGTAGATAACAAGAAGTCTGCCATGGCCACACAGTTTGTAAGCAATATAAGTCTCCATGTGTTTATTGGCTTTGGTCTGAGCTGCTGCAGGACTGGCAGGTAAGAGAGATTGGTCCTGACTGTGGACCAGGCAGGACTGGAGAAACCTTCTGCTACACAGGATGGCTTTCTCTACAACATATGGACTTTATTTCCCAGGATTCCTTTCTCCAAAACGTAACTATATGGACTCCATTTTCCCAGATGCCTTTCTCTATAGCATCACTGAGTTGTGCTTCACATCTCAGGATGCCATTCACCATAGCACCATGACATTGGGGACTCCATTTTCCAGGATGCCTTTCTCCACAGCACCATAACATTGTGGATACCATTACCCAGGATGCCTTTCTCCATAGCATCATGACATTGTGGACTCCATTTCCCAGATGTCTTGTGTCTTCAGGAGTTTCCCTTTTGTTTAGCAGGTAACCAGTGCCTTCACCAAGTGTCTATGACCTTCGCCAAAGTATTTGAGGATCACGGTCAGGGGGTCAGGGTCAGGCAGTCAGGGTTAAGTTAGCCTTAGGTGTGTCTTCATTTTAGACTTCATTTCCCATGTTGCCTTGCTGTGGTCTCCTGCTAGAAACTACATTTCCCCTCATGCCTCTTGGATGATTTCCTAGGTTACTTTTTCCTATAGCATCACTCTGTGTTGAACTCCATTTCCCAGGATGCTTTTCTTCGTAGTGTCCATCTATTCTGAACTACAATTCCCAGCATGGCTTTTGAGTCAGAAAGAAGCTTACTATTTCCTCTTTATACCATCAGAATGCTTTAAACTCCATTTCCCAAGATACCTTTCTTAACAGCATCACTACATTCCAGACTTCATTTCCCAGGATTCCTTTCACTACACCATCATTTGGATTCCATTTCCCAGGATGCCTTTCTCCACAGCACCATGACATGTTGGACTCCATTTCCCAGGTGTCCTGTTTCCTCAGGAGTTTCCCCTTTTCTTCAGCAGGTGACCTGAATTTTGGCAGGGTTGTGCTGCCTCAGCAGTGTGGGGGTGGGGGTCAGGGTCAATAGGTCAGGATCAGGGGTTAGAGTTAATAGTTAGGGTGTGTGTTAGGGTCAGGGTCAATGGGTCAGAGTCATGGGTTATGGTTAGCATTTGGGTTAAGTTTTATAGGTTTTTTGGTTCCAGGTCAGGGATTAGTTTCAGGGGGTCATGGTCAGGATCAGGCGTTAATCTTAGGGTTAGGCTAGGTTAGGGTTAGGGTTAAGTTAGGGCTTATTGGTTAGGGTTATGTTAGGGTTAGGGTTATGTTAGGTTTGGTTAGGGTTAGGTTAGGTTAGCGTTTTGTGTTAGGTTAGGTTATGGTAGGTTTAAGTTTTATAGATGTTTAGGTTGAGAGTTAGGGGTTAGTGTTAGGGTCAGACTTTCATTTCTTGGGGTTATGGTTAGGCTTATCGGTTACAAGTTCTTAGAATCCGGGTTTGAGGAGTTTTGAGTAGGGTCAGTGCTAGGTTTGGTTTAGGGTTATAGGTTAGGGGTCTTTTGGTTATTGCTCAGGGAGTTTGTGGTTAGTGTTAGGATTAGATTTATGTTGGGTCATGTTAGGCTAGGGGAGTTTGTGTTTAGGGTTAGGGTTAGATTTAGGCTTGGGGTCGGGTTAGAGTAGTTGAGTTTGTGGTTAGGGTTAGGGTTAAATTTAGGCTTTGGGTCAGGTTAGAGTTTGGGTAGGCGTGTTTGTCGTTTGGGTTTTTGTTAGCGTTAGATTTAGGGTCATGTTAGTATTAGTATTATGGTTATGGTTAGGGTTATGTTAGGGTTAGGGTGAGGTTATGGTTAGCGTTAGGCCTTCTGTCTTGATTCTGTTAGGTTAAGGCAGTTTGTGGTTAGGATTTTGTGTTAAGGTTTGATTTATGGTCAGGTTAGTGTTAGGGTTAGTCTTTATGTTCTGGTTAGGTTTCCAGTTTCTTCTTTCTACCTTCAGTAGTCTTCCCATGATGCATTTCTCTATGGTATCACTGCATATGGACTACATTTCCCAAGAGTCCTTTCTCTTTGACATCATTTCATATCGACTACATTTCAGACTATGTTTCCCAGGATGCCTTACTCAAAATGTCCTCCTGTCTGCAGTGTGTCCTGTCCACAGTGTGTCTTTCCCATAATCTCTTTCTCTATGACATCATTACATGTGGACTACATTCCCGAGGATGCCTGCTCTGTATTTCCTCCATCTGTTTTACTTCATCTCTGGATGTCTTTCTCTAACCTATCACTCCATTCTGGACTCCATTTCCCAGGATGCCTTGCTCCACAGCACCCTGATACTGTGGATTCTATTTCCCAAGAGTAGTGTCTATTAAAAACTACATTTCCCATCATGTTCTCAAATCCTTTCCCATGATGCTTGTCATTACACATCACTATCTGTTGGACTCCATTGCCCAGGATGCCTTTCTCTTCCATGTCAATTCATTTGGACTCCATTTCCCAGGATGCCATTCTGTGTAATGTCTGTCTATTTCCATCATGCCTATGAGGTCATGTCCAAGGGTGCCTGTCATTATAGATCACATTTGTTGGACTCCATTTCCCAGGATGCCTCTCTGTGTAGTGTCACTCTATTGAAATGTCCTTCCTAGAGCATGAGAAATGCAGAGAGAAGCTTCCTGGGAAAATCACCCAAGAGGCATGATGGGAAATGTAGTTCCTAGAGCATGAGAAATGCAGAGAGAGGCCTCTCTATGGCATCATTACAATTCAGACTCCATTACCCAGGATGCCTTTCTCTAAACCATCACTCCATTCTGGACTCCATTTCCCAGGATACCTTTCTCCAAACCATCACTCCATTCTGGACTCCATTTCCCAGGATACCTTTCTCTAAACCATCACTCCATTCTAGACTCCATTTCCCAGGATGCCTTGCTCCACAGCACCATGACACTGTGGACTCCATTTCCCAGGTGTCCTGTGTCCCCAGCTTTTTCCCCTTTTCTTCAGCAGGTGTCCAGGGCCTCAGCATGTGACCTGACTTTCTGCAGGGTTGTGGTAACTCAATGGGTGGGTTCAGGGTCACGGGGTCAGGCTTAGGGGTAGAGTCAGGGGTCAAGGTCTGGGGGTCAGTGTCACGGGGTCAGGGTCAGGGTGTTAGGTTATGGGTTCACATTTAGGTTTTGTGTCATGGGCTGGGATAAGGCTTAGGTTAATGTTATCTTAGGGTTAATGGTTAGGGTTAGGGTCAGGGGGTCATGGTTAGGGTTAGGGTTAGTGTCAGAGTATTAGGTTTAGGGTTAAGGGTTAGAGTTAGGTTAGGGTCAGGGGGTTACTGTTCGGGTTAGGGTTAGTGGTTATGGTTAGTGTTAGTGGTTAGGTTTAGGGTTTGGGTTAGGGTTAGGGTTAAGGTGTCATAATTAGGGTTAGGGTTATTGGTTATGGTTATTGTTAGGGTTAGTATTAGGGTTAGGATTAGGGTTACGGTTATGGTTATGGTTATTGTTAGGGTTAGGGTTAAGGTGTCACAATTAGGGTTACGGTTAATGGTTAGGTTTATGGTTAGGGTTAGTGGTTAGGTTTATGGTTAGTGGTTAGGTTTAGGGTTTGGGTTAGGGTTTGTGGTTATTGTTAGTGGTTACTGTTAGTGATTAGATTTAGTATAACTGTTAGGGTTAGGTTTGGGTTGTTATTATGGTTAGGGTTAGTGGTTGGGTATATGGTTAATTGTTAGGTTTATGGTTTGGTTTAGGGTTCATGGTTATGGTTAGTGGTTACTGTTAGTGACTAGATTTAGTATAAGTGTTAGGGTTAGGTATGGGTTGTTATTATGGTTACGGTTAGTGGTTAGGTTTGTGGTTAGTGGTTATTGGTTAGATTTAGGCTTTGCTTTGCCCTCCGCAGGTGTCTCTGACCCTCCTCAGCTGTCTTGTGTCTCTGCACTAGGGTCAGAATGAAACTTCCTGTTCCCTGTTTATAGCATCATATGCTTTGGATTCTATTTCCCAGGATGCTTATCTCTGTAGTGGTCATCCATTCCAGACTACATTTCCCATCATGCCTCTCAGGTTATTCCCCGGGATGCCTTTGATGACACCATCACTGTGGATTGGACTCTGTTTCCCAGGATCCCCTTTTAGTCCATTAGGATGGTTCCAGAAACTACATTCCCCATCATGCCTCTCTGGTCATTTCCGAGGATGCTTTTGATGAAACCTTCAGTACTGCTTAGACTCCGTTCCCTAGGATTCCATTTCAGTACATGACTATGGTTCTAGAAAATACATTTCCCATCATGCCTCTTGGATGGTTTCCTAGGCTCCTTTTCCTTAGAGCATTTCTTCATGTTGGACTCCATTTCCCAGGATGCCTTTCTCAGTATTGGTCATCCTTTCTAAACCACATTTCCCATCATTCCTCTTGGGTCACTTTCCAGGATGTCTTCGATGTTGCCATCAGTGTGGATCGGACTCCATTTCCCAGGATTCCCTTTCAGTACATTAAGATGGTTCTAGATACTACATTTCTCATCATGCCTCTCTGGTCATTTCCCAGAATGCTTTTGATGAAACCTTCAGTATTGTTTGGACTCCGTTCCCCAGTATTCCATTTCAGTACATGACTATGGTTCTAGAAACTGCATTTCCCATCATGCCCCTTGGATGGTTTCCTAAGATCCCTTTCCTTGGAGCATTGCCACATGTTGGACACCATTTCCCAGGATGCATTTCGCAGTACTGTTCGTGTATTCCAAACTACATTTCCCATCATGCCTCTCAGGTAACTTCCAGGATGCCTTTGATGACACCATCAGTATGGTTGGACTCCATTCCCCAGGATTCCTATGAATGTAAACAATGTGGTGAAACCTTTGCACAGCCTGGTCATCTTCAAGTACATAAAGGAACACATAGTGGAGAGAAACGCTATGAATGTAATTAGTGTGGTAAACTCTTTGCTCAACACAGTGCTCTTCAATTACATGAAAGTACAAATAATGGAGAGAAACCCTATGAATGTAATCAGTGTGGTAAAGTCTTTGCACATCCAGTTATCTTCAAATACATGAAAGAACACATACTGGAGAGAAACCCATGAATGTGAACAATGTGCTAAAGCCTTTGCACAGCCCAATCACCTTCAACTACATAAAAGAACACATACTGGAGAGAAACCCTAAGAATGTAATTATTGTGGTAAAGCTTTTGCTCGACACAGTGCTCTTCAATCACATGAAAGAACACATACTGGAGAGAAACCCTAGAATGTACACAATGTGGTAAAGCCTTTGCTCTTCACAATTCTTTTCAGTTGCATCAAAGAACACATATGGAAGAGAACCACTATGAATGTATACAATGTGGGAAAGCATGTGCACAGCCCAGTCATCTACATGTATATAAGAGAACACATTCTAGAGAGAAAGCCTATGTGTCCTGGCCAGCCAGGTTTCAACAGGGGTAATTCACCTGTGGGAGTAAATGAATGGAACAGGAGACATGAGGGACAACAGTAAGACAGGATTCTGATCAATCTGCAAATTTTATTTTTCTCCGCAAGGCTTATACAACATTGGAAGGGAGGGGGCAGGAAGGAGGGAAGGGGAAGGGATGTGGAAGGGGTGCAGTACGTGGGAGATGTGCAGATCGTGCACATGCAAGATGTCAGCTAAGGTCACTGGTCAGGGGCCATTTATTCTGTTGCTAGGCTACCTGACCATGGAATGCTCTTTCTGTTTTGTTGTCATGACACCTGACTGTGAAATGTCTTCTTATCTTTGGGAGCCTCTGGTTAGTCAACAGGTGTTACTGTTCTTGGGAAGGGCAGTGGTCTTGTAACTTGTTCTCTTGCCTGGCTAATACTATTCCATGTTTCATGTTTGGTTCCTGACATCTTGCTCCATGACAATTATGAATGTAAACAATGTGGTAAAGGTTTTGCTCATCACAATTCTCTTCAGTTGCATGAAAGAACACATATGGGAGACACCCTATGTATATGAATATATACAATGTGGGTAAGCATTTGCACAGCCTGGTCATCTTCAAGTACTTAAGAGAACACATGATGGAGAGAGACCCTATGAATGTAATCAGTGTTTTTCAGGCCTTTGCTCCTCACTCTCATCTTCAAAGTCATAAAAGAACACATACTGGATTGAAACCGTACAATTCTAATCAGTGTGGTAAAGCCTTTGTACATCACAACACTATTCAATTTCATGAAAGAATACATAATTGAGAAGAACCCTATGAATTTAAACAGTGTGGTAAAGCCTTTGCACAGCCCTATATAAAAATACATATTGGAGAGAAACCCTATGAATATAATCAATGTGGTAATGCCTAGTCAAAACACAGAGCAACCCTGTAACTGTAAAACTTTTAGTGTGTAATTGGCCTCTTAAAGGCTTTCAATATAGCATTATACTTTGAAGATCTGAAAGAAACTCCTACCAAAGAAAATCTGAATATACATAAATTATTTTGATCTTTGGCCAACATACTTAAATTTCAAAAAATGAATTATTTTGGAAAAAAACTAAAATGTGTCAATAATCTGTTCAATCACTATAATAACTATTTTATTTTGATTACATATTTCAACAAATATGGACAAAAGTCCTATGAATTTAAATGATAATTAACACTTTTAGAATTCATACTTCTGTTCAAATGCATGAGATAATGAATTCTGATCTAAAATTTCATAGATATGCCATTTCTGTTGTTTTGATAATAGATCATATCTATGTGAACTTATAAAAGGGTTTAATTTGTCCCTGGGTTCCATAGCAATATATGAACCTCTTAAAAGTGGCATGGAATCAAGTGTCAGATATGGAAGCTAAAACAGGCAGCTAAGAATTCACATTCTTGTCCTTGCAGCACAAAGCAAAATGTGTAAATTGGAAATGGTGTACAGGTGTAAATGCTCAGGCCAACCCTCATGACTGATTTCTTCCTTCAGTGTACCATTTTCAAAATTTCCTCAAATGATATCAAAGACTGAAAATGATAGATTACTCAGACTTCAAGACTTCAT
Source organism: Onychomys torridus (assembly GCF_903995425.1). Classification (NCBI taxonomy): domain Eukaryota; kingdom Metazoa; phylum Chordata; class Mammalia; order Rodentia; family Cricetidae; genus Onychomys; species Onychomys torridus. Next base: position 7,265 of record NW_023412481.1, read on the forward strand.
GCTTGATTTCTGTTACATGGACCAATTTGTGATGGAGAAAAACTCTGTAATCATTTAGATGCCTCAAAACCCATGTTACCAGAATGATAATAGAAAAATATTCATGATTGAAGATTAGATTAAAGGTTTGTTTTTATTTTAATTATGGTGTGTGTGTGTGTGTGTGTGTTCTTCTGCATATATTTATGTGTATTCTGCTTCCCAAGATGTTTAGGCCCTTCGAACTTCTTGTTGCAAGAATAACTAGAAGTCATCCAAAACTTGATCTTGGTCCAGGGAATGAACTTGTGTTAAAGGCTTGGCCATGTCTCTATTGCTGTCAATATTTTAAAGCTTTTTATATCATCTTGATGTGAGGAAATAGATGGGTACTCATACAAAAGAAAACACTATTTATGTAAATAATTTGGTTAAGACTTTAGACAACACAGTTTTTTTCAGTTTTAATGAAAAAAACTTGTTTTAAGTTGTTTTCCTTGTAGCTTTGATGTAAGTTAGTTATTAACAATGTTCACTAAAGACTGGAGTGAAAATCCCATTGTGGCCTCTCTTTTGCAACTTTTGAGGAAGGAATTGAAGTGTGGGATACGTGTGGCAAATTCAATTAGTAAAGTTTAATTTGTTGCTGTGGATATCGCTCTGTGTAAATAAAGTTCTGATTGGCCAGTGGCCAGGCAGGAAGTATAGGCGGGACAAGGAAGAGGAGAAGGCGGGCAACAGGAAGGTTGAGAGAACCGCCAGCCGCCGCCATGAAAAGCTACATGTAAAGACATTGGTAAGCCACAAGCCATGTGGCAAAGTATAGGCTAACAGAAATGGGTTAATTTAAGATAGAAGAAGTAGATAACAAGAAGCCTGCCACGGCCATACAGTTTGTAAACAATGTAAGTTTCTGTGTGCTTTCTTGGTTGGGTCTGAGCAACTGTGGGACTGGCGGGTAAGAGAGATTTGTCCTGACTGGGCCAGGCAGGAAAACTCTAACTACAATTTGTGGCCTAAGTGGTTCATTTTTATTGAACTCTCAGGCAGTATGTGATCACACTTTCCAAGAAAGGGTGATGCATTTTTGTTCATGGTTGTATTTTTTATATTTAATATTCACAAATGTGCTTGAAATGTTTGTTATCCAGCCTGACTTGAATGTAAGTAATTAGTCATGGATACATTAGAATTTAAAGTCCTAGTGTGTGAGTCTCTTGAGAACAATTATAAGGGTAGATGATGTACAACTGTAGATTGTTATTTTGTAAAGAGTGTGGGGGAAAGGGGTTGGCTAAAGAAATCCAACCTGACCCTGACACCCAGAACTAGGAAAAGATGTCTCAGATATGGCCAGTTAAAGAAAAGCAGTTTGGCTCAAATCAGCCATCTCTGCCCCTGGCAAACTGACTGGTGAAACCAACCAATCACAGAGCAGGACAGTAGAATTTTGGTCCTAGGGCCCAGGACCAAGGAAAGAAACACAGCCTATGTTTGGGACCTGAGCCAGAGAAATGAACCAAGAAATATGCCCTGACTCTGAATCTAGTGCCAAAATAACACTCTTGGTCCCTTAAATCAGAGTCAGTGAAAGAAATGAGCCCTGATCTTAGAGGCAGTGTCAGAAACCCAAGAAATGACAATGGATAAATACAGTTCGGCCCGGAAATCAGGGCCATTTCTGTCCCTAGCCCATGAAACTGGCCAATCCCTGGCAGGAAAAAAAAAAACACAGACCAATCATGGGTTGACTCTGCCCCAGCATATCTTATAAAAACTGCCCTGCCTGGTCAGTTGTGATCTGTTCTCTCCATTCTGTTAGAGGCAGCTACTCCCCTGGACTCTCCTATCCTAAGTAAATCTCTTTCTCAAAAGAGTTTTGAATGTGAAGATCTTCATTCAATTTGCACAGAACCATGTGTCATGGGATGTCACATAGGGGATTGAGCAAGTTTGTGTGGGGGTGCTTAACAGAAGATTGTAGATGTATCCTGCTTGTTAAATAAGAAACACAGAGCCAGTTGCAGAGTTAAAAACCACGAGGTCAGAGCCAAAGCAGAAAACCTTACCCTTCACTGCTTCTGCGGTTCCTCCTCTCCACAAGAGACCTACTTCTGTGCGTCCTGTCTATTTAAAGACTTTCTGTTCTCCTCCCTCATTGGTTGTAACCCAGCCACATGACCTCCTCGTCACTGCCTGTTTGTACAGACCTCCAGGTCTTCTATGGTTGGTATTGAAATTAAAGGCGTGTGTCTGCTATGCTGGCTATGTCCTTGAACACACAATCCTTGCTAAAACATCCCATAGTGAACCCCATTGGTAACACTCAAAATATATAGGGTATACATGCCACTTTCTGAACCCCTTGGAATAGATACAGTAGAAGTGCTCCCGATCTCATCAAAGCCTCTGACATTCCGAATGTCACCCTTATTTGAGGATGGTTATTCAACCTCTTTGTCACACCATCTCCTTTTTCATACCCCATCTACTGCATATCATTTGCTCAATGATGCTCAGCCTGACAGCTTTGGAGAATGTTGGTTATGTGTCCCTCCAGTGTCAAATGCTCATTCACCATTTGGGACCTGACCCATTGTCCTATTAGATTCTCTCACCTTATCACTTGTTAATTGCTTTAAGGCAAATGTCTCTGCTACCCCTTATGTCTCTCACATTCCTCTCTTTGGCATTACTGATGCATTTAAGCCCTTGGGAATACACTTTGTGTTTACAGTGGATTCTGCAGACTGCAATAATTCTCTTACCCTTGGTAATAAAACCTAGTCCCTATGTTCAAACATTCACAATGTCTCTATTCTATTTGGTACTCATGTATTATCACTGTTTACCTGCTAGGTGGTCTGGGTCTCATACCATGGTATTTCTATTTTGTAACTTAGGGGTGGAACCGGGTGAAAAACACTTGCCAATACCCAACACCATGTTCACAGCAGCAAGGCATAACAAATGAGCCATCTAAATAATACACTTTCTTGCAGCTCTGGGCATAAATGCAGGTATGGACACTGGAATAGCAGGAATGACTACTCCTCTAGCTATTTACCTTCAGATTTCCTCACAATTTTTCCACTATTTCCAATGAGTAGCACAGACATCCTTATTTTTCAGGAACTAATAGACTCACTGGCCCTGTAGTATTACAAAATCAAATCAGAGAGGATTAGATTTATTAACAGCAGAAAGATGTGTTCTTTGTCTCTTTCTTGAGTAAGAGTGTTGCTTTTATAATAATCAATCAGGGGTAGTGAAAGATAAGATCCAACAACACCAGTTGGATATTCAAATGAGAAATAGCTTCATGCCTCCAGACAGTGGACCACTAATAGTCACATATGGAAATAGATGCTGCTGTTCCAATCTCTTCTTTTCCTCCTTTTTTTTTAGGCATACTAATTGCACCCTGCCTCATAAACTTCTTGGCTAGATTTCTTCAACAACAGATCCAAAATATTTCTAACCAAAATTTGAACCACTAAATATTACAGGATTACCAGACCCCTATTGACAAAGCCAGAGGGCTGGTGAACCTGTTTATCTCCTGAGGGGAAGATCAAGAATATCCCAAGAACCTCGATGCCCCAAATCAGTAGGAAGTTGTCTAACAATAACCTAACCCCCTTTCCAGCCTCTAGCTGCTGATTACTCCTGAGCTGGAGCAGATTCTTACATTTTTGCAATTTCTTAGCCAGGAGAAGCAGAGCTTTGCTAGGAAACACCCTTACATGGGGTCTGAGTGAAGCTCAGCTTTAGTGGCTCTCCAGGAGAGGAGCACAATTGCTATATCCTGCAGGGAGACAATCCCTCATCACACCAGGTATAGCATGACTTTCCTGAACAGTCAGGGTACCCTGACTTTCTTGAAGAGTCAGGATACCCTTCCCTTCTGAAGCAGTTCCAGGCCTGACTTTCCTGAGAAGTCAGAAAAACTTCTCTCCAGGGGTGAAATGTCTCCTTGCAGTTTCAGCCAAGAGAGCTGTGCTAAACAGTTCCAGGTGTCTAAGACACCTTCAGGGCAGACCTATTGTTCTGAGTAGCTTGAGGTTTCCAGGATACCTTGCCCTCCAGGGCTGAACTGTCTACTTGCAGTTCCAGCTCTCAGGGTGGTTCTAAGCACTTTAAGGTGTTTTCTTTTTCTTTTTCTTTTTCTTCCTTCCTTTCTTTCTTTCTTTTTTTTGGTTTTTTTTTTTTTTTGGTTTTTCAAGACAGGGTTTCTCTGTGTAGCTTTGCACCTTTCCTGGAACTTACTTGGTAGCCCAGTCTGGCCTCAAACTCACAGAGATCTGCCTGGCTCTCCCTCCCAAGTGCTGGGATTACAGGCATGCGCCACCACCACCTGGTTCAAGGTGTTTTCTGACTCCCAAGTAGTCAGAACACCTTTCCTCAGAGTTGGAAAACTCACATTTTGGTGTCAAAATCTGGGACCAAACCCAGAGTTGTTGCAACCAATTTAGTTACAAATACATTTTAATGATGTGAGTTTTAAAATACTTAATAGAGAACATAAAAATCTTTAAATACTTCATGTGTGTATCCAAAGAAACATTTTTATCTATGTGGAAGATATGTAATAATTTAAGTGAGTCAGTAATCAACTGCATATTTCACAATAAAATTAATGTGCTTTGAATATGTATACATTATTTAAAGTTCCATGCATCGTCATGTCCTCATCTGTTATGCATTTGGCACTTCATCCCAAAGTATCATCTTCTAAGGCAATTATCCAGAGATGCCAGTTAATGTAATAGCAGTGAGATTTGTTTTGTGGGGTCTACTTTTGTCCAACTTCATATGGTAATCAACATAACATTACAGACTTGCACAAGAAAGACATTACCACTACTGCTGCCTCATTGATGTTCAAATAAGATTAGTTGTAATTTTAAATCAATAAAATACCATCTTTTCAGATGTTAAACATATTTCCTTTGAAAAATATTGCTAAGTAGGTGAAATTGAATGATAAATCCTATTTGTAAATGAAAATAATATATTGTCACCTCTTCTGTTTTGTCTTTTTATTGCATGTTGAATTATTTAGTTTATTCTGAGGCCCAAACATTTATTCACAGCACTTTCGCAGACCAACAAGTGAAGGTGAGAAAATAGTTTGATTGTCAGTAATTAGTCATTGATACTCATAAATTCATAATCTCAATTGGGCTTAGACTTGCATGCCTGTCATGCCAGCATTTGGGGGAGGGTAGCATGCCACTCTCTTAGTTTGGAGTTAGCTTTGTCCATATAGTGAGTTCCAGGAAACCCAGGGATATGTAGAGATACCCTATCTCCAAAAACTTCCAAAAAGAAAAATAGTATCTCAAATTATGGAAGTTATCCTAATATAATCTGACTGGACTCTTACTGGTTTCAACCAACACTTTTGCTATTTTTACTCATGTTAAGGTAGTAAACTTTGTTAACAATGAAAATATGACACAGTGTGGAGAGTCTTTTTAGAGAGGTATAGAAAGTCAATGAATCCTTTGAAAACCATATGGGGACTTTCATCACATTTAAAAGATAGAGAAGACAAAAGGAACAATGGGGCATACCATCACTGGTATTTTAGTGACATATTTGGGAACTGGAGAGTTTTCTCAATATTACTGTTCTTTGGTACCACAGTTCGATTTATAGCATCTACCTCAAATGGCTCAGAACTACTTGTATATGCAGATCCAAGAGATCTGATGCTTTCTTCTGGTGTCCTAGAGCACACGATATGCAAAGGATAAAAAGACAGATATTTATGTGTGTCCATATTTAAAAGAATGTTTTCTTCATGTTTAAGTTATTTTCAAGAGTGTCTGTTTCTCAGTGCTTGTAGTAACAGACAGTTGTGAGCTGTCGCTTGGTTGTTGGGAATCAAAGTCAGGCCCCTGTGGATTAGCAGTCAATACTCACAAGTGTTGAGCAAACTATTTATCCTCATGAACATTTCATTACAACAGTAAGATGTGAATGGACAATCCTGAATCCATCTTTACTCAGGCCTGATGATCCAGAAGAGATACAAGCTGATAGCAACATTAACTCATTTAGATTGCATGCTTAAATAAGTTTCTGTAGTTAGAGTTTTCCTGCCTGGCCCACAGTCAGAACAAATCTCACTCACCTGCCAGGCTCATAGATGATCAGAACCAACCAAGTAAACACACAGAAACTTACATTGTTTACAAACTGTATGGCCATGGCAGGCTTCTTGTTATCTAATTTTTCTATCTTAAATTAACCCATTTCTATTAATCTCTACTTTGCCACGTGACTCATGGCTTCCCATTGCCTTACATCCTTTTTGTCATAGCGGTGGTTGGCAGTGTTTGTTTCCCCAGCCCTCCACCTCCCAGAATTCTTTTTTCTCTTGTTCCACCTGTACTTCCTGCCTGGCCACTGGCCAATCAGAATTTTTTTTACCCAGAGCGATATCCACAGCAAGTTTCCATGCCTAAATTTCCACAAAGTGAGAGAAGAGTACAAAATGATCAGGAGTGGAAAAGACAATCCAAGTTCTTTAAAAGTAGCTGACAGCTTGACCAAAGCCAAAAGATTGAGTTTATCACCATTGTCATAAATGTGCAGTGATGAAAGCTGACAAGGATATATGTCATGTGTACTCTTTCTGGAATTTATACCTCCTATACAGAGACAAAGAGAACTTGCAGGTATAAAAACTGATCTGACTGAAGGAGATCACACTTTGCTTCCCTGATGCCCAAAAATCCTTCAGTTAGAAAACTGTTTTTGTTGTGAATTCAGATGACATCCAGGTTGTCAGGAGATCCTGAGACTTAAACAGAAGTCTCTTTAAGAGTGAAACACTCAGGCATTTACAAAGAGCTTTAAAGTATGGAGGGATTATTAGGGAGGGAACTTTGGGTTTAAAAGCCAAAATATGAAATCCTCAGAGAACAATACTTGGTGTGTACCTGAGGAAAAGCTGATTCTTACTGTGCCCTCTTTATCCACCACACACCTGTGATGGGTTAGCCTTACTTTTTTCCTTTTTTTTTTTTGGCAACTACCTATACCTGTCAATGACAATAACCTGCTCTCCTCACTTTGCATCTCTCCTTAGACCTTAATGTGCCTCACTTTCCAAGCTGACATATTTGTAATCTTTCTGCTTGCATGTCAGGAAAAAGCATATGCTAAATTCGTTTATATCACTTTCTTTTTCTAACAGCTAGTGAAACAGTGGAAACGATGAACTTGTAATTTCCCTAGGAATCCCATTGTGGGAAAAGACTGAGTACTCAGGATTAAAATGTTTCTGGAAATATTTACTCCTTATCTGACCACATGGCTGGAGAGACAGTACCTGAAATATTTTACAGTTAAAACATACTTTAAAAAAAAGAAAAGGGGGAGTGCTGTGGATATCACTCTGTGTAAATAAAATGCTGACTGGCCAGGAAGGAAGTACAGGAAGGACAAGCAGAGAAGAGAATTCTGGGAACAACAAGGTTGAGGCATAGAGAGCTGCCAGACACTGCCATGACAAGTAAGATGAAAGGTACAGGTAAGCCACAAGCAATGTGGCAAGTTATAGATGAATAGAAATGGGTTAATTTAAGATAGAAGAAGTAGATAAAAACAAGCCTGCAACAGCCATACAGTTTTTAAATAATATAAGCGTCTGAGTGATTATTTTATATGGGGGTTGTGAGACCGCAGGGGCTTGGTGACACCTGGAGAGAAGATCTCCAACTACACCTATGCGTGAGTACCTACCATGTTTGTCCTTTTTGAGTCTAGGTGATTTTTTTTCTAGATCAATCCATTTTGTCAGGGACCAATATGTCAGGAACCAAAGATGAACCATGGAAAATACTAGCTAGGCCAGAGAACAAGTCAACAAGAGCAGTAACACCTGTATACTAACAAGAGGCCCTCAAAGATAAGAACATTCCATGGTCAGTTGCCATGACAACCAAACATAAAGAGCATTCCATGGTCAGGTAGCCTAGCAACAGAATAAATGGCCCCTGACCAGTGACCTTAGCCAACATCCTGCAGTTGCACAATCTTCACGTCTCCCTCGTCTTGCTCCCCTACATATTCTGCGCACCCTTCCCCCTTCCCTTCTTCCTGCCCCTTCCCCTTCCTATGCTACATAAGCCTTGCTGAGGAAAATAAAATTTGCAGCTTGATCAGAATCCTGTCTTGCTGTCATCTCTCATGTCCCCTGTTCCTTTCATTCGCTCCCACAGGTGGGTCGCCCCTGTTGAAACCCCGCTAGCTGGGGAACCATTTGCCTGTAAATCTCATGATGGCATTGTTTCTCTGCTGAATAGTACTCCATTGTATATATGTACCACATTTTCTTAATCCATTTGTGTTTTAATTTTACATATCAGCCATGGGTTACCCTGTCTTCCCCCGTCCCAAGCTCACCCCCACTTTCTCCCAGCGCCTCCCCCCATTCCCATCTCCTTCAGGGCAAAGACTCCTCTAGGGATTTAGTTCAACCTGGTGGATTCAGTACAGACAAGTCCAGACCCCTCCTTCCAGGCTGAGCAAAGTGTCCCCACATAAGCCCCAGGTTCCAAACAGGCAGCTCATGCACTAAGGACAGGTCCTGGTCTCACTGCCTGGGTGTCTCCCAAACAGTTCAAGCTATTCAATTCTCTCACTTATCCAGAAGGACTGATCCAGTTGGGGGCTCCACAGGTTTTGGTTCATAATTCATGTGTTTCCATTAGTTTGGCTATTTGTCCCTGTGCTTTTTCCAATCTTGCTCTCAACAGTTCTCGCTCATATAATTCCTCCTCTTTCTCACCAATTGGAATCCTGGAGCTGCATCTGGGACCTGACCAAGGATCTCTGTATCCACTTCCATCAGTTATTGGATGAGAGTTCTCTCAGGTTATTCTACTGCCTCCCTCAATTGTGTCTATTCCATTTTATAATTTTCTGTTTTGTGTCCCTCAAATTTACCTCTATGTTCATAAAATAGATGATCAATCTGCTCTGATTATTGATATTTTGGTTAGCTTATTTTTGCACAGAATTCTTTTTCCTCTAAACAGCTGTGATATCATCAAGCAGTTCTTTTAGGGTTCAGTGTGTGTTGTGTGGTTCCTCTCATGCAATGCCAGTTTTCCTATGAGTATGGATCTTGAGAACTTTATTAGACTTATTTACTGATCATGATGGGAGAGTGTGTGAAACACAGCCAAGATCAACTGAATTTCATAACTTATGCTGTCCTCTCTGTTTCTAATTGTTACATGATGAATTATGATCTAGATTGGAAGTCATCTTCAAAGACCTGAACCAAAATGGAGGATTTTCCACAAGTTAACAGATATTATAGATCACAACTATGCAGGTAAGCAGAGGGCTCCATAAGTACAATAATTCAACAGTATAGAATAGTGTATAGAGCTTCTGTTTTATTGATGTTGCATGTACACAGGTTTGTGTGGTGTGTGTGTTTCTGTGTTGTAGCACCTTGGTGCAGTGTGAGGGAGTTAGCTCTGTCTTTAGAAAACACTTGGTCCAAATGACACAAGTCTTTATCACATGTTAAGGAGAAGTACTGTTATGGAACAAGTTAAGTCAATCATACCTTGTTTTCTCTTAATTGTGTCTATTAAGTGTAGTAATTGAATACTAAGGTACAAGGCACTGGTAGGTTTCTACACTGAATTACGCACTTGAATAATGTAAAACTGCTCACTGCATACCTGCTTTACCATGTTTTTAATTTTAATCATGTGCAATCTTATTTACATGTAGGCATATGGGATTTTTTTAAATTAAAATTTCAAGTATAGTAAACCAAGTTTTTTGTTTCCAATGTACTGAAAATAAATTCAGATGACATTTTTTTTCCTATCCTCAGAGAAGTAATATTTGGAGCCATCAATAAAAAGAAACTTAATGGGAAAAGGGAGGAAGGATTTATGATGAATATATAGTTCCTGTCTTAGAAATGACTTCTAATTGCAGTCTGACCAATGTGGAGATTCCAGTTAATTAGTATAAAAAGACAGCATTTAACTAAAGCCTAGAGGAGCATATGTTTGTCATGCTCTCAGAGTGTTTCTCTGAATTACATCCATGAATGTAAATGTGTCTGTTTCAGGACAACACAGCCAGTCAAATTGTGCCAGATGTGTATTCTCCATGATCATAAAATAAAAATCCTTAGACTCTAGTGGTAAAAGCATGGTTAAAAAAGGTACCTTTTGATTGTCCAGGCAGATTTCTCTCCTAATCTCAGTGAGTCTCATGTTCCTACTGCAGGTGTGGAATTGATACAGTATACTCACAGACTAGATGACACCATGCATCTAATATCCACGTAATTCAGATACCAGATTTATCTTGTTGGAAGCTATTAGTCTGCATGAAGTTACCAAATAAATTACTCAGAAAACACAGGCAAATTATCATAGTAGTTTTGTTATGCTCACCATGAGTAAGGAGAAACACATTGTTTGTATTATTTGTCATCATTATGCTTTTGTCTATTTCTCTAAACTGAATTTAATTCTACACCGAGTTTTATTTTCTTCCTCTTACTCATGGTTCCAATCTGTTTTCTTTCTGCAGAGTGTTGACATAGATGTCTGCATGGTGGTGAGAGGTTTATTCATTTATAAAGGAGGTGGATATGCTGAAGAATTTTGTATTTGAAGAATGTCATTGCATCTTCTTCAGTTTAGGAGTAGTTTCTCTTTAATCCTACTTAGGACTTATAAAATTCTGACTTTCCTTCTAATGAGAGGAATTGGTGTTCATTAGAATTCAATTGAAAAAATATTCATAGGTTGTAGGAATTGAAAATTGAATATGGAAATTTGAACAACATTATGGAGTTCCTATTCATTCTTCATTTCTCATCAATGGTATACATGTCATACAGTCCTGATTCTAGGAAAGGCCTTATCTTAGTGCAAGAAACAGACAAAAAAAATCAAAAATTTTTTCTACTTATTTCCAAATATTAATGGGGTGTTTGAGTAATTACTATGCAACTATGTAGAAATCAAAGATAAACTGAGTATGAGTGCAGATTTCTATGTAGTCAATGTCACTTCCAGGGAGTGTTCCATGAATTCCTCTTATAGTTAAATTAATAAAGTCCTGTTTTGCAAAACTGCCTCAAGTAGGAGGTCATTTTGTAACCATCAATATATGTTAAAGTTGCCAAAAAATGTTGTTAAAAGATGGAATTCAGTGTTTTCCACTAAAATCTTAAGGTATTAGAGGGGTCTAAGAAACTCACATACTTTAAAAATACCACCTGTTTCTCGTGATTTTTATTCCTTTCTTCTTTTTTTCTTGCTTTCTTTTTTGATTTTTCAAGACAGGGTTTCTCTGTGTTGTTTTTGGCCCCTGTCCTGGAACTCACTTTGTGGACCAGGCTGTTCTTGGATACACAAGGATTCAGTAGCCTCTGCCTCCTGAATGCTGGGACTAAAGGCATGCACCACCAGCACCCATATCCTCATTTTTACTTTACAGTGATCCTAGGTGAATTGATGTTATTGTGAAAATAACTTTGCGAAAAGTTTTACTCATGGTTCTCATGGCAAATTTGCAGAGTCTTAATATTATAAATGTTATTATGGTAACCAATGAAAAAAGTCATTGGAGACTTTAGAGGGGAAAACATTGCCTTCATGCATCTTGGACACAAGCAACTAGAATTTTTTAACACAGTTGAAGAATTACTTTCATCTGAGATACCCCACAGATACTGTGTGTTATCCTCTATGGAAGCCTCATTTTAATCAGCATTAATCATCCACCTGAGAGAATGAGAATGTGAGTATACTGAATGCTTCTCAATGTCAGCTGTGCTCACCATCCATTTGAAATGCCCACCTGATTCTGCTTGCTCTAGCAAGTCAATTTAACCATGTTGCCAGGTCTGTACTAAAGTCACTCATGCTGACCAAACCGTCTACCTACCTGAATGCATGAAAGTAGAACATTCAGTTTTGTCTGCCTGTGGGAGCTCATGTTGTTCTACTCTGTTCCAGTAAAGTACAGAGAGTGAGCTTTTTGATCCTCCTTCCAGTCTCTTAGTGTGGTAGAAGGTATACAAGGCTTTTTTGTTGTTGTTGCTTTCAAATCCAGTATATTATTAAGAAAGTTAAATTTTGAGATAAAGTTTCCTGAGAGGATCCAGACAGAAGGGAAAAGAGAGATGGCTTTTTCTCAGGTAAATGTATGTATGGAGGTGAGATTTCTTGCCTGTTCTCCTACAAAAGCTTCTTTTGTGGTGATCCCAAACATTTACATTACCTCACAGTTTTTACAAGGATTTTTTTTTTCTATTTCTGATGCAGTTGTCAAGGTAAATTTTTTAAATGCATGTCACATGAGTGTTTGCTGCTTTCCACTGTTTTCTCACTTTATGTTTTCAAAACATATTCTCTGCATTAATACACAGTATATTCATTTGATATATAAATATATATGCATACACTTGTCTTACTGAAAATAGTATTGAGTCACCTCATATGAATGATAAAGAAGATATATTCCATGATGGCTTCTTTCAAATAGATACTAAGTATCTATTTGTTAATATAGACTGTACTGAGAAAGAGGCACTGTGAAAAAGGATGGAATGTCTTTCTGTCAATGGATAATGTTTAATGCAGTATTGCTATGAAAGTATACAGTGTTGTTTACTAAGATGAAGTGTTTAAATGAAATACAACTTCTAAATGGAATTTGCTAGTAAGACGTTCATATTATGTTATCCTATGAGGCTGCTTTTCTTCAGTTTTCTGGTCTTATTTTGTGAATTGATTCAAAGAGTCTATTCCATCATTTCTCTTTGCTACCTACTACCCTTACCGTGAACTTGCAATGCCCATTAGTTGTTCTGACATCTGCTTATAATCACTTCGTGGGAGCTGGTGCAATTTTACATACTGTGGTTATATAGTACATTTTTTAAAATAACATACTAATGAAGAACTGGTAGGCAAAGTGTACTTATATTCGTGTTCATTTCACAAATAGTCAAAAAGTCTCAACAATGAAAATTTAGGTGGTTGGAGATGAAGTGCCTTCATTAACAATCAAGAGTATTAAACTGGCTGCAGGGATGCCATTATTTAGATACACTATTTGCAAGTGAATCCAAAAGAAGCTTTTTCACTGTTTAAAATATACTTAAGAGAGAATCTAATCACTTGTCTCACTGCAAAACTGTAAAATGGTGGAATTTAAGAATGGATCATAGAAATTAAAGGGAATGCTTCTTTGGAGACACTGCTGTGGTATCAATTTCCTGCTGTGCCTGTAGACAAATATATTACTTACCCAGTGTGAGAAATACTTTTAGCTGTGGCTACCTCTCAGATTCTGTCTGCTGTTTCCAATACAGGTGTCAGTTATTTTTTAATTAACAATCTCAGGGAAATGGAATGAGAGGAATGGTCACTACAACTTTTTACTGCTGTGTTTAGACTCAATTTAAAATGTCTATTTACAGTATAAAGCAGGGTGCAGAAGCCACATATCCAGGTTTTATGGATTTCCATGATCTGAAGGAATAATGGACTCACCCAAAGCAGGAAAGGAGAAACTAAGTTTTGACCTGTCAGTAAAAATTCATGGTTTCTGCACCTCTGGTGTGGCAAAAGCCATCAATTGGGGTCTCTGAGTGTGGTAACATGGAATGCAGGTGCTGCTGCCTTTGCACACAGAATAGCATCAGAAAGCTGAAACTGCCGAATAAACTTCCTGACAGAATCCATAAGAAAGGGGAAGGATAGATGGCTTGTTCTCGGGTAAATGTAGGCATAAAGATGGGACAGGTTGAAGACATTCTATACATAAATGCTTCATCTGGAGAGCTCTCAACCTTCATAATAGTCCCTCATTCTGGAAAACCATGGTTTTTATATTTCAATATAAATTCTTTATTATTTATGTTCTACATCCTGCTTTCCACTCTTTCTTGCCTCTTTTAGTTTCCAGTATGACTTTTCTACATGAGTTCATGATCTGAAATATTTTAAAAAATTATGCTATTATAGACAAATATTGAAACTGAATTCCTACTGAGGACAATTTCAGACATTATTTATCTTGGATAAAAGAAAAATATTTCATTGTATGTTTATATCATGGGCATTTTGATCTCATTAAAAAGTAACAACACCCTCCCTATTAATATATAACTTAAAAATTGCAGATTGGTTACTGATAACAGAGAGTTCTTTAGTTAAATGTTCTTTTTCTGGGGCAAAAAAGACTCAAATCATCATAACAAAGGAAAATTGAATTTTCACATCAGAGTCCATTGACATTCAAGGATGTGGCCATCAATTTCTCCAAGGAGGAATGTGAATGCCTGGATACATCTCAGAGGGATTTGTACAGAGAGGTCACGTTGGAGAACTACAGCAACCTGGTTTCTGTAGGTGAGAATAAATTCTTTCATAATTGCTGCTTAGACCTAGGAATGTCTAGTAACTTATATTAATACTTGAATTGTTTTCTATCAGTGAATCCCATCTTCCAATTATTACTAGATATTGGTGAGTGTAATATTTATTGAAAATTTTCTTATTCTAACTGGTCTATTAATTTAGCAAATGCTCCCTTCAATCCCAAATTGGGTTTTTTTTTTTTAGGCAGTCATTCAGTAGCAAAAAATGTGTGAATACAGTCTGATTTCCACAGTTTTATTTATGTAATGGGGTAATATAAGAAAAGGTAAATGCATTAAACACAATTAAAATTATGGGTTTCTTAAAAGCCTAAAACACCTGTCAAGTATGTACTAATAAGACTTCACTACTGAGTATTACCTTATGTAACTTCATATCCACTGTGTACAAACCACTGTTAAAATCCACCTCTGGTTCCCATCATGTGAATAAATTATCATATCTAATTCACAGTCCTCTCTGTATCAAAACCAGAGCTAGTCACCTGCCTGGAACAGAATAAAGAACCCTGGATTGTGAACACAGAAGAAGTAGAAGGCAGAGATTCAGGTAAGGTGGAAGAAAACAATGGTTATATGTCGAGTACAAAACAAGAAGCAAACCGTAACTGCAGTGGGATTACCACAGCTCCTCACTAGAAGCAAAGGCTAAGAATTTCTTTTACAATAGTACACTAGGATATAGCACATAGAAAATTTTACATAATTTCCCCTCATTTCATTAAAATAGTATTAGAAGAAATTTAGTATGCCAATAGCAATTTTATAATGTGTGTGGGACTTTATTTTGTGTTCCAATAAATGTCCTAAATTTTCTCCAGTATGTCAGTGATGTGGGGTTTTTCTGTTTTTCTTTTTAACATTTTTACATTATATTTAGATTAATATATTTTTCTTTCTTTTACCTTCTTTCATACCATCCTTGTACCACACCAATCTAATGTCATAATTTCTGCACCACATCTCTATCAAAGGAAATACAGAAAATTCATAAAAACCAAAGAATATTTGGGGTGACCAACTGTTTCTGAACATAAGACTTTGAATGTGATTGATATACCCTGTTATTACTCAATTGAAAAATAGATTTTCTTACTTCTTGAAGCTAGGGACTGCACATATGTTCTTCTCACAAAGTTGTGATATGGGGTCCACTTTCCATTTTATGAGATGGTATTTTGCCTGTAGTATTGGGCTTTTGTAGGTTTTAGACTTGCTGTCACAGTCTTGGTGATAGAATGCCCATTGTTCCTATAATGTTTGTAAACCTCTTCTTCCCTAGAGTCATTTACCATTTGTTGGTCTTTATGTTCTCTCTGCCATCATTTATTCATAGGTGTCTGAACAATGATGCAAGAGTTAAGATAAAGGAATCCTAGGTAGGGCTTAATTCTTCAAAATCTCCATATTAAGCTTCTCTATTGAATGGTGAGTAATATGTTAATCCATGGCTATAACATTATAGCAATAGTTAAATGCCATGTTCATTAAGCAGAATAATAATAATTTGTTTTTATCTAGGGCTTATGACCAATTTGGACTCAGTTTCTTGGCTGCAATAATAGTTTCAGCATTATTCTGTGGAAAAAACCCTCCATTTCCATTGTGCAACAAGCCTCCAAATTATATAAAGTGGGATTTCATCTGATTATGACAAAACTAATACCTGGAAGAAGCCAAGGGCCTTCCAGAAGTCAAGCTGAGGCTCAGGAAACCTTGGAAATCTTTGGCTTTTGATTATTAGCCATTTCCTGCTATGAATTTCTAATGTTCCATTGTACCTTTTCCATCATTTATTGGGCAACATTTCCCATCTCCTAATGGAATATTTAGATAACCTTCTGCACTGACAATGTGCACTACCAGAACCCCAGCTCAAGCCTCCCTGTAATTCGTGTCATTAGCAGCATCTGACCAGGACCATCCCCAAAGGGAAAAAAGTATCTTATTAGAGATAGCTCTGTACTATCTGAGAACAGACTTAAGTATCCAAGGCCAAATGAAACAACACCTGTATTCTAAGTCAACTGGCTAGGTTTAATTCTTTTGCAATATAGTGTGAGAAGTCCTTTACTACAGCCTTACTAACAGTATAGACTTCTACCTTCTTACATACTCACCTCTATGAATGTCGACTGAGCACATAGATCTCCTTCTTGATATTCTAATTGATCACTTGCTCTAAATAGTACTCTTCCTTAACCACTCCTGTTTTGGGTTGTAAAAGAACGCTTGGCAGTCACTGCCTGAGGAAAAGTCTTACCTGCCTTGTGGACCCCATAGAAATTCAGGCTAGATGGCCTTACTTGGGCAGATTGCTATGACTTGGGTTTATATCTGAGCATCTCAGTGACTGAGGGGAAACTGAGGTATAAGGAGAATGAATGAAGAGAGGATATTGAGGATTTTGACTGTAGAGGATTTTAACAAGAGAACTTGAGTATAAGATGGAAGATGAGGAAGAGCCAGATAGGAAAGTACTAGATGGTTAAGAATGAGATGAGAAGGACCTAGATAAAGCAGAATTAAGATGAGAGAATTAATATAAATCTTAGAGCAGACAGCAGATAAAGGTAGAGACAAATCAAGCAAGAAAGGAAATATGCTTGAGTACAAAACTGTAGTTGTATATATAGGAATTTATCCAGGAGGAATAAAGTAGATGGACATAGAGCTTGGTGTACTTAGATTCTTTTCCTGAAAATAATTCTCACCATTTGTAGTTTCTCTTCTGGGCCTTTGAGAAGTATATTACTAATACTGTTCCTATAATAATATATAAGACCATTGCCTCAACCTAGCAACCTAAACTAAATAGAAAACATAGAGGACCAAAATCTTAAAAGTGAAAATCCACAAATTTGAGAAAAGGAACAGTATTTGTATTTCTGGTTTAAGCCACTTAGAAAATTTTTTTCAGTTCCATTCATTTACCTACACTATGTATACTATCAAAAACAAATGGATGGATTTCTTAGCATATAACCTAACAAAAATAAATCAAATGACATAAATAATTTATCATGTCACCTGTTCTGAAATTGAATGGAAGGAACAAAAAAAAAAAAAAACAACCAAAAAACCTCAAGAAAGCCAGATGGATTCAGAAAAAAATCCCACCGGACAATTAAAGAAACACTAAAACCAATACATTTCCAATTATATGATCTCCTGCTCCCTTAAGCTTTCTTTCTCTCAAATCTTGCCTTTCATTACTCCCACTGTCGTCCAGGTTGTTCATGTAGATCTCATCCATTTCTCTGTCATTGGGTGATCCTTGGGTCTTTCCTAGGGTCCCGTTTTCTAGGTAGCCTCCCTGGAGTTGTGAGCCTCAGTCTAGTCATCTTTGTTTTACATCTAGTGTCCTCCTATGAGTCAGTACATACCATGTTTGTTCTTCTGATCTGGGTTACCTCACTCATGATGATTTTTTTGTAGATCCATCCATTTGCCTGCAAACCTCAGGATGCCATTGTTTTTCTCTGCTGAGTAGTGCTCCATTGTGTATATGTACTATATTTTCTTTATCCATTCTTCAGTTGAAGGGCATCTAGGTTGTCTCCAGATTCTGGCTATTACAAACAATGTTGATATGAACATAGCTGAGCAAATTCCCTTGTGGTATGATTGAGCATTCCTTGAGTATATGCCCAAGAGTGCTACAGCTGGGTCTTGGGGGAGATGGATTCCCAATTTTCTAAAGAAGCGCCATATTGATTTCCAAAGTGGCTGTACAAGCTTGCATTCCCACCAGCAGTGGAGGAGAGTTCCCCTTGCTCCACATCCTCTCCAGCATAAGCTGTCTTCTGTGTTTTTGATCTTTGCAAATCTGACAGGTGTAAGGTGATATCTCACAGTTGTTTTGATTTCCATTTCCTGGATAATTAGGGATGTTGAGCAATTCCTTAAATGTCTTTTAGCCATTTGAACTTCCTCTGTGGAGAATTCTCTGTTTAGTTCTACAGTCCATTTCTTAATTGGACTGTTGGGCATTTTGATGTCTAATTTCTTGAGTTCTTTATATATTCTATATATCAGCGCTCTGTCAGATTTGTGGTTGGTGAAGAACTTTTCCCATTCTGTAGGCTGTTGCTTTGTCTTGTTGACTGTGTCCTTTGCTCTACAAAAGCTTCTCAGTTTCAACAGGTCCCATTGATTGATTGTTTCTCTCAGTGTCTGTGCTACTGGTGTTATATTTAGAAAGTGATCTCTGGTGCCAAAGCATTCAAGAGTACTTCCTATTTTCCCTTCTATCAGGTTCAGATTAACTGGATTTATATTGAGGTCTTTGATCCACTTGGACTTAAGTTTTATGCATGGTGACAGATATGGATCTATTTGTAGCCTTATACACATTGACATCCAATTTTGCCAGCACCATTTGTTGAAGATGCTTTTTTTTCCATTGTACACTTTTGGCTTCTTTGTCAAAAATTATATGTTCAGATATGACAAAATGGAAATTTTCAATTTCAAGAACACCTCAAATTAATTATCTACTAGGATCAAGGTTGCTTCCCCCAAGAGATGCTAGTGGGAATCAACATAAGTAAATCAATACATATAATACATTAGAGCAGAGTATAAGACAGAGTCCTAATGATCTCATCTTTAAATGCAAAAAAGGCTGTGACAAAATACAATATCCCTTTATTACAAATATTCAACAGCAGGGACTTATCTACATTTAATAGATTAATTTTATTGTAAGTATTTACCAACATAATCATTTTAAATGGAGAAAACTGAAAACAGTTCTTCTATAATTGGAAAATAAAGGATACCCACTCTCTGTATAACTGTTCTATGTTCTTCTTGATGTTTAAATGTCAGTCTATGAAAATAGGAAGTTCAAGGGGATACATATAGGAAAGAAAGAAGTCATAGTATCCTCATTACACTTAATATTTATTTTATACCAGAAACTTTAAATCAAGATTCTTATGTTTTGTGCTAAGGATGTTGCTAATCTCTGTTTTTTGGTGTGGTACTGTCAACCTGGAAGTCAGTACTTCCTTTATGTTTTACATATTTATGTGTTGTAGAATTACAGAAAAATATAAAATAACGTTTTCTTGAGGAATTAACAGACAACCTTGGTGTTATTTGTCCCTCAACCTTCCTTCACCATTTCTACCAACTTTTCTTCCATTATAACTGAAGAACCAACCTGAATATTTGTTTCCCAGTTAATAGTGTCCCTATATCACAAACCACTAATCAAAGAGCTAAGGACACCTAGTGAATGGTGTGACAAGTAAAATGATAATCTGTCATGGGTTATCCCCATTGCTGCTTGTCTGATGCAAAATGGTTACACAAGAAATGATATAATCATTAACAATGAAGCTGGACTAACACTTTGAAATGATATATATAGTTTATATGTATTTGAAAAAGTATATATATTTATAACAATAACATTATCAACTGGGGGTTTTACTATTTATTGGGAGATATGAGAAGAGTTAGAGGAAAAGTGACTGTGATAAGCTTAAAATAAAATGGTATAGTTATGTTTAAATTAAATTTATATTTACAAAAATTGTGTATTTCACATATATATTCTGAGTTCTGATATTTTGCCTTGAAATAGAGTACTACATTGCAGTCTACTTTGAAAATATAAATTTTATTGTGTCGGTCTTTTATCAATTTGTTGTTTTTTGTGACAGAATTTTTCTATGTAACTGCCGAGGGTGTCCTGGAACTTGCTCTGTAGTTTAGGCTGGCCTCAAACTCAAAGAGATTTACCAGCCTCTGCCTCCTGAGTGCTGGGACTAAAAGCATGGGCAACTGTTGCCCAGCTTGCTTTTTTGTGTGTGTTTGATTCCAAACATATTAGAGATCTAAGAATCTTTGAAAAAAATCATAGATTACTATGCACTCTGGCCATTATTCATATTCTGCATTTAAGTCAGTGAAGAGCACTTTAAGAAAAAGCCAGACTATGATTCCCATTGATGGGACATCTGGGATGGTTCTGTCAGTTAGTTCTGCTAGGACAGGAGATACTGAGGCCAAGATCATGGTTTGCTTTGCTGACAATTACTGTTACAGTGGAAAAATATATCCATCTCGATGTCACACAAGGCCACATTTGCTCCATTGGCACTCTTTCTTTCCTAGACATATAATTTATTTTTCTCACTTATCTCCTTTTTTGAGACAGGGTCTGTAACCACATATCCCTGATTTTCCTGAAACTAAATATGTAGATCAGGCTAGCCTTGTAACCATAGAGATCCACCAGCCACTGGCTTCCAAATGCTGAGATGAAAGGCCAGTCTTTTATAAATTCAAGATATACTTAGGCATTTGAAGAAATAAAGTCCTAAAGAATTATCATTGTGATTGAGGAGATTTTGAAACATTCTCTCCTAAGGTCCATAAAGGTCTGTGGACCTGACAGACATATATGTTTTTCATGATCATTTTATTGTTTACTCCTTGAATAACTACATATTAGTATACATTAATGAATATTAATCATGGAAAATCTATTTATGATATTTTTTCATTTCTATCATTTTATCATTTATGTATTTGGAAATATCCGTTTGTTTTGATCTAAACTGATAATACAATTTCCAAGTGAACAGAATATTTTTAAGAATGGCTAATAGTTACATTTCATATTCTAAGAATTTTGTTTACAGTTTTTGGTTACATGACATGCTTAAAGAGGATCTTTTCAAATTTTACATATTATAAAATAGAAGTTCATGAAATGACCTTGTCCATGTTCATCAGTTTTGTATTTTGATTCCTTATGGAAGAAGTGCTGAAGATTTGTGTTTCATCTCTTTGCTACTTCCTTCATATTGGTGTCATTTTATGTAAAATTTCTATGATACTTTTGTCTAATTCTACACATTTAGACAATAGTTCCCTTCATTTCTTCCAGCTCTGTTTCGTTATCCCATTCATGAGTTGTTCCCAAAAGAGTGAACACAGGATCCTTGCCAAAGAAAAATATCAGAACAGTTTGGATGTAATGTCCTTGGTGAATTACACATAAGGAAGTCTGGGCATGTAGATCAGGCAATGAAGAACCTGAATCATGTGCTGATAGAAATGATCTTTATGCAGCCCTCATCACTGGCATTCCAGATAGAAAAAATGAAGAAGTTCCAGCTTCTCCTCAAAAAGCTCATTCTGCATCATTTTCCTTCAGATGCTGCAATTTCTGTTCAAATACTCAAAATGACTCAAGCCACACTGAAGGGAAACAACCAAAATACAAAGCATGCAGACACTATTTCACTCATCCTTCAAAATTTGAGGGGAATCCCAGATTCAGTATTGGACAAAAATATAAGAAATTTGGGAGGAGTTACAGGAGATGTTCAGACCTCTTTAAAATTAATGCGGTTCATACTGGAGGAAAAATATGCAAATGTAAAATATGGGGAAAGTTTTTTTCTAAGTTATCAGTACTTAAGGAGCATTACAAAATCCATATGATAAAAGAATCATACAAATGTCCAGAGCATGACTTGTTCCTTTCAAATACAGCTCATTGTAAAATTCACAGTGAAAAGAATGCTTTCAAATATACAGAGTATGGCAAGTCCTATGTCCATGGCTTTTCTGTTCATCTTCCTCAGAGAAAAACATTTCAAGTGTGCAACATGTGGCAATTCTTTCACTCAGAGTTCAACACTTTATTTTCATCAGAGGATACATACTGGAGAGAAACCTCATACATTTAAAGAATGTGGCAAGTCATTTAACAAGGCCTCAAATTTTAAAGTTCATCAGGGGATCCATATTGGAGATAAATCTTTCAAATGTAATATATGTGACAAGTTCTTTACTCAGAGATCAACACTACATGTTCATAAAAGAATACACACTGGATTGAAGCCTTACAAATGTATAGAATGTGGAATGTCCTTTACCAGAGGCTCAACACTTAAAGTTCATCAAAGATTACACACTGGGGTGAAACCTAATAAATGTAATGTATGTGTAAAGTCCTTTAACGATAGCTCAAAACTTAAAGTTCATCAAAGAATACACACTGGAGAAAAACCTTACAAATGTTCAGATTGTGGCAAATCCTTTACTAAGAGCTCAAACCTTCATGTTCATCAAAGAATTCACACTGGAGAGAAACCTTATAAATGTTCATATTGTGGCAAGTCCTTTACTCAGAGCTCAAGCCTTCATGTACATCAAAGAACACACACTGGAGTGAAACCTTATAAATGTTCATATTGTGGCAAGTCCTTTACTAAGAGCTCAAAACTTGATGTTCATCAAAGAACACATACTGGAGTAAAACCTTACAAATGTAATGTATGTGTAAAGTCATTCATTGTAGGCTCAAAACTTAAAGTTCATCAAAGAATACACACTGGAGGAAAACCTTACAAATGTTCATATTGTGGCAAGTTTTTCACTCAGAGCTCAGACCTTCATGTTCATCAAAGAACACACACTGGAGTGAAACCTTATAAATGTTCATTTTGTGGCAAGTCCTTTATTCAGAGCTCAAACCTTCATGTTCATCAAAGAACACATACTGGAGAGAAATCTTATAAATATTCAGATTGTGGCAAGTCCTTTACTCAGAGCTCAAAGCTTAATGTTCATCTAAGAACACACACTGGAGAGAAACCTTATAAATGTTCAGATTGTGGCAAGTCCTTTGCTAAGAGCTCCAACCTTCATGTTCATCAAAGAACACACACTAGAGTGAAACCTTATAAATGTTCAGTTTGTGGCAAGTCCTTTATTAAGAGCTCAAACCTTCATGTTCATCAAAGAATACACACTAGATGGAAAATTTACAAATGTTCAGATTGTGGAAAGTACTTTACTTATAGCTCAAGTTTTCATATTCATCAAAGAACACACACTGGAGAGAAACCTTTTACATGTTCAGATTGTGGCAAGTCCTTTACTAAGAGCTTACATCTTAATGTTCATCAAAGAACACACACTGGAGTAAAATCTTACAAATGTAATATATGTGGAAAGTCCTTCATTGTACGCTCAAAACTTAAAGTTCATCAAAGAATACACACTGGAGAGAAACCTTATAAATGTTCAGATTGTGGCAAGTCCTTTACTCAGAGCTCAGAACTTCATGTTCATCAAAGAAGACACACTGGAGAAGAACCTTATAAATGTTCATATTGTGGCAAGTCCTTTACTCAGAGCTCAGAACTTAATGTTAATCAAAGAACACATACTGGAGTGAAACCTTATAAATGTTCAGATTGTGGCAAGTCCTTTACTCAGAGCTCAAACCTTCATGTTCATCAAAGAACACACACTGGAGTGAAACCTTGTAGAGAGCTGCGCACAGCCACATCCATAAGATGGCGCCAGCTTCCGCCCCCACCTTCCCAATGGTGAGTTCTCTCAGGAGTAAACAACTCCATATTTGGCTTGGTCCTAGGATCTGGCTTGCTTCCGTGAACCTGGACCTATCTGCAGTGCCCACGTGGCAGGCTGGGGTTGGCCACCCAGAGACTATTAAGGTCGTGGGCGGGCCTTCCCCCGGGGTCAGAAGATTGTTCAAGGTTCCTGAGTAAACTGCTGAAAGAAGAGCTCGGTGTTGCGTCTTCCTTGCTGGTCGAGGTGGTCGTGACAAGTGGTGGCCCGTACGGGCAACTTCACTACTTTCAAGGAGGGCTCAGAACTTTCTGCAGTCAGGGCAATGCACTGGTAAGTTCCAAGGTAAGGTGGGAATCTGCGACAAAAGCGGGGTTAAAGGAAATCCCAGGTAAATTGGGAACCTGCGACAAAAGCAGGGCTAAAAGACATCCCAAGCAAATTGGGAACCTGCGACAAAATCAGGGTTAAAGGAATTCCCGGGTGAATTGGGAACCCGTGACAAAAGCAGGAAGGTTTTTGCTCTTCTCTGTAGACAAAGAGAGAGCGGGACGAGCCAAAAGTGAAAGTGAAAGCTAGGAGTTTTTTGCTCTTCTCTGTAGGCAAAGAGAGAGTGAAAGTGAAACATTGTTTAAAAGGTTGAAAAGTTTTAGACATGGGCGCTTCTACTTTGCACCCAATTTTTTTGGCTCTTAATGAGCTGCTTAGATCTAGAGACCTAAAGGTTAAGAAAAAACACAAATGCTGGAACAAGCCTATGTAGATCTGGTCAAAATGCTTGAAGGGAGGGGGCTGTTTATAGCCCCTGAAAAGGTACAAAAGGACAAAATTATTAATTATTTAGGAGCAAAGGTTAATGAGAGATGTATCATCCCACAGAAAGTGATATTGAGAAAAGATAATTTACGAACCCTAAATGATTCTCAAAAATTGTTAGGAGATATAAATTGGATTAGATGTTATTTAAAGTTACCAAATTATGACTTAAAGACTCTTTACAACATCTTAAATGGGGATTCTGCATTAGATTCTCCGAGACAATTAACTGAGGAGGCATGGAAGGCTTTACAAAAGGTGGAAGAGAGGTTACAGGGTGCCTTCTTACAGAGGTTACAAGAAGGTAAAGACATTATCCTGTGTATCCTTCCTACCTATTACCAGCCCACCGGGTTGTTATGTCAGGATGGGCCATTATTCTGGATCTATTCCAAGATTTCACCAACTAAATCCATTGAACATTACCCTACTGCCGTGGCAAGCCCTTTTCCATGATTGGAATCCAACAATGCCTACAGTATTTGTGGTTCACTCCGGTTAACCATTATAGTGCCTCTACCAGCTGTTCATCAGGTTGTCAAACTCTCCGGTCCAATTACAATGCTAAATAACCGTGGAAAGAGACCAGAGGTCGTGCAGGAAGTCTTCAACGTACACTTCCGAATTGTGCTATCATCTTTCGACCACGTGGGATTTTTTCCCAAATACTGGGAACTCTTCTGTGAGGCATTTAGGCCACCCACTATGGATTTGTTGATCCTGAAGGAAAAACACAAACGACCTCGTGCCCCATGTCCAGCACAGGAATCGGGGGCCCACGCCAGAGCCCTGTTTAACCCATTTTACTTATTTTTTACCATTCCCTTTAGCTGTCCATGAGACTCATGAATGCCTATCTGCTGCAGAATGGGCCCTGAGCATCACAATTTAAAAAATTGATGGTAAATAAAGCAAGAGAAAGTCTTTCCTTTGGGGTATGGCTGCGGCCTATTTCCCCCTTTTTGTTTTTTGCAGGCATTCTTTTAATGGTGCGGTGAGCACGTTCCACAAATGCCTTGACCTTGGGAGATTGTAGGGCAAGCCATGTACAATTTGCACCTCCATCTGATGACAAAAGGAGGCAAACTGTTGTCCCATGTAGGCAAGGTCCATTGTCAGTCTTAAGTTGATGAGGTTTTCCCCAGGCCGCCCAGGCCTCCAAACCAATGGGCAATAACATTGCGTGCCTTTTCTCCAGTCAAAGGTGTGGCGTGCATGACGCCTGAGCAGGTGTCCACAGACACGTGCACATATTTTATGTGTCCAAATTCAGAGATGTGAGTCACATCCATTTGCCAAACCTTAAGCGGGAGTAGACCCCGGGGATTTACCCCAATACTGGGCAGATGTTGATAAACTACACATTGAGGGCAATCTAGAATCACTTGTTGAGCTGATGCTCGAGAAAGTTGAAACTTTTGTTGTAATGTTTTTGCATTGATGTGAAATGTTTCATGAAAGGTTCTGGCTATGTCTAAGACAGAGCTAATGAATATCCATTCCTTTCGAGTCCATTGATCTACTATATCATTACTTTTGCTCAGGGGCCCCTGGGCAGGCCTGTATGAGCTCTAATATGTTGGGGATAAAGCAGGACTTCCTATGCCAAATCAATTGTTGCAGTTGTTGAAACAAAATGCAGACGGACTGGAGCTTTTAACAGGTCCACCTACTTCCAAAATTTTGAGGGCATTAATATGTAAGCAGAGTCTGATATCAATTTAAAAGGAAAAGGACAAGCCTTAAAGCTTCAATCACTATCTTCAATTCTACAATCTGAGGGGAGCCAGGTTGAAATTGGTGTTGTACAGGCTCTTGTATATCTATCATGTATAGCCACATCCAGTCTTAGATCCATCTGTAAACACATTTAGGGCATTAAGGATGGGCTGCGATGACGTTATCCTAGGGAATATCACCGGGTGTTCCTTAAAAAACCCTAATAGTGGGTGTTTGGGGTAATGGTTATCCATGCATCCAGTAAAGCTACATTGCAAAATGGCCCAATCATCTATTGTAGCACACAATGTTTGAACTTGACGACTGGTATAAGGCACTATAATGGTAACCGGAGTGACCACAAAATACTGTAGGCATTGTTGGATTCCAATCATGGATCCAGGGT
>NW_023412482.1:0-9088 GCF_903995425.1 Onychomys torridus
TGGAGGATGTCAGCACTGTGGAGGTGGACCGCTGGAGACTTTCACTGCTCATTGAAGGAAGGCTTCTTGTTGGGGAGTGCAAAGCATTTCCCAACTGAACATGGCCTAGCTACCCTGGATACCATAGATGGGAATGCACACAGGAGTGAGGGATAGAGGGAGACAGAGATAGAGGTGGAGGTGGAGGTAGAGAAGGATAGATACATGCGTGTGAGTGTGTGTGTGTGTGTGTGTGTGTGTGTGTCTGTGAGAGAGAGAGAGACAGAGAGAGACAGAGAGAGAGACAGTGAGACAGAGAGTTGCGACCTGTGTGTGCCTAGGCCCTGCCATAGGTAGATGGGTGTCCCCAGAGGATACAGAGAGTTCCATGCCTGACAGGGTCTTGGGGATGTTAGAGAAAGGAAAGGGAAAGAGAAGTTTCCTGAGTGGTGCCTGGTAGTTTGTGTAGGGTAGGGTCAGGAGGCAGGAGGTGAGGGCTGGGAAGTGGAGGACTGTGCAGAGGAAGAGAGATTGTGAGTGAGCTGGAGGGTGGGTCAGAATGGTTGCCCTGGTGACGCCTCAGATGGTTTCAGGTGGGGGCCGGTCCTAGGTTTGGTAGGCAAGAAGGCAGGTGGAGCAAAGTTTCTTCTTCTGATGTGTCCTTGTCCCACCTCAGGGACCTGGAGAGCCTGCCCGTTGAGTGGAGGTTGTGGATGTCCCCCGCCCTGGTGGCCCCTGCTTGCGGATGATGTGGGACAGCATGCACCTGAATGCCCATCACTACCAAGGCTCAGGTTTTGGGAAGGAAGCCGTTCTCCTTCCCATCTCAATATTAGACCATGGGTCCATGGGACCATGGGACACGGGACTCAGGCCGCGGACCCTGGAGCCCAGACCCAGTGTACACAGCTGCCTGCCATGTTGTCTTGTGTCCATCTTGGAGCAGCCTTCTGCGAGGTGGGAAGCCTGTGCTGGGCCTAGGGGCCGCCATTGAGTTGGGTGGTCGTCTTCCTGGTGGCATCTGCACCACCTTCCAGTGTCTCTGGGCTCCGGGACTCCACCACCATCCCACTGCAATAGCAGGGGAAACCGGGGTCAGCCTGGGAGGCCCTCCTTTGCTGGCCGCTTGACATGGAAGCTTGGGTCAGCAGACCTAAGGCCATCCTGGCAGCTGTACTGGTCACCCTGGTGGGTGGATTCATGGAGACAGGTGCTGGATCTCTGAAAGCTTCTGTGTGTGTGTGTGTGTGTGTGTGTGTGTGTGTGTGTGTTGTGTGTGTGTGTGTGTGTGTGGTGTGAGTATCTGTGTCAAGGGCTGGGTGAGGACAGGTATGCTGCTGTGTGAATACTCTGGTTTGGCAGCCAGGGGCGACCCTCAGCTCCTCCTGGTCCCAAGTCCATGAGTGAGTTGGTGAGGCTCCTCCCCTATAGTCCAGATTGGCATGTGGTTTGTGTAGGATTCCCTTAGGGTCCCATGCTGGCTCTCAAGTGCATCTTGAGCCCCCCATCCACACACTCCCCACGTGTCCCCCTGCATCACACCCTCACAACCCGCCCCGTTTCCTGGCACCGCACCACAGCCACAGGCGGGGCTTTCAGGGTTGGAGTGGTGTCCAAAGCAGAAGTGTCTCAGGGCAGTGCAGTACAAGGAGGAACCAGTGGAGGTCCGTGACCCCCAACTAGCCCCGCACCCTCAGCTGCTGCTGCTACATCCTTGGATCCCTAGCAGAAGCCCTGCAGCCATGGTCTGGCCAGTCTGGCCTAAATGGTTGGCTTCCATCTTGGAGCTTGGTAGGCAATTACTGGCTTTTTCTTGTTTTGCTTTCTGTTTTTTGCTTTCCGAAGGGCGGAGGAGAACACCCCCTGGCCTTGGCACTTGGCATTACGCGGTGCTCTGCTGCCATCACGCGGTTTCAGTTTGTCCATTCCCGCCAGCAAGTCACTGCCGCTTCCCTTGAAATGGTGGCGGCCCGGCTAGGGAGGGCCTCAGTGTGGGCTCCCCAGGACCAAAGCCATTCTCTGGCCCGCTCCATGACCCAGGGCAGCTGGTAGTTGAAGCAGGGTCCAGGTGATCAGCTCCGGGCGAGCGCCACGACCCTTGGCTTGCGGGTCAAGGGAAGCCCAGCCTCCCGGGTCCGGAGGCCGCCTTGTCTGGCAGCAGGAGAGGACCTCTCCACAGGGGATTGTCCAGTCCGGGCTGCATCGGGGTCCTTATGGGGAACTTTACCTGCCCGCGTGTCAACCCCCTGCCCCTACAGTGCTGCACAAGGTCACCCAGCGCACCCTGCCCCTAGCTCTTGTCTGGGCCTCCCTAGCACCAGCCACAGCTCACTTGCGGGGACCTCCCAAACCGAGCCCTGTATCTCCGGGAGGGGCTCAGGGTCTCAGGCCTAGTTGCTAGCCACTCTGGTCAAATGTCTCTCATCCATTTAACACCCTCCCTGCCATCCCCTCTCCTCTCTGTCTGCCTGGCCTTCTCTCTGGCTTGCCCTTTGTTTCTTTTCAAATGGCTTTTCCCCTTGAGCTGTGCTACAGGTGGAATTCAAGGACTCGGACCTGTCAGAAGAGGTTCCAACTCCAGAGCCTCCTCCCCAGAACAGTAAAAAGGGTCTAGGATGTACCCCATCACCGTCCTATGCATGCTGGTGGTGTATATCCAGTGGGCCCGGAGCTCAAG
The DNA here is from genome assembly GCF_903995425.1 of Onychomys torridus. Taxonomy (NCBI): domain Eukaryota; kingdom Metazoa; phylum Chordata; class Mammalia; order Rodentia; family Cricetidae; genus Onychomys; species Onychomys torridus. The sequence continues at coordinate 2,657 of NW_023412482.1, forward strand.
GCAGTGTGGTGGCTCAAGGTGGATTGCAGTAGAAGCATCCAGAGCAGGGTGTAGACTCAGGGGTGCTCACAAAGAGCCCAGTCCGGACTAGGGGATCCGGTGCCCTCTTCTGGATTTGATGAGTACTGCATGTATGTGATATACAGACATACATTCAGGCAAATATTCAGGAACATAAGATAAATATCACAAAAAATTTTATTGAAATAATACAGATAAAGATCACTAATTTAAAGTGGATCATCAATAACCTTTGGTATATGTCCTCAATATTCAGCCATTGCAATATAATTTTTTAACATGTGCATCACAACAAAAGTAATCTTTCATAAATTAGCAGACTTTTAATAGCAACTGTCCTTTATGTTGTTTTTTTTTTTTTTTTTGAGACAGGATTGCACTGTGTAGCTTTGTTGCCTTTCGTGGACTTCACTCTGCAGCCCAGGCTGGCCTTGAACTCACAGATAACCTTCTTGCCTCTGCCTCTTGAGTACTGACACTAAACACACATGCCACCACCACCCAGATGCACCGTCTTAATAACTATCGTTTTATGAATTTGGATATCTGGTTGTGTGAAGTCCAGCTTTGTTCTGTTTCTTCTTGATTACTAGTTTGTCAATCCCACAATAGTATTTACTACGACTTTTATTGGGATTACTTTGTGGGAGACAAGTGCCATTATCATAGTAAAACTTCATTCATTAACAGAGTAACACTCCAGTAATAATTATTTTCGATTCTTTGAGACAAAATATTCATCATTTACCCTAGACTTAAACATGCTATGCATGCCTTCCTGACCTCAAATAGATCTTCCTCCCATCTTATCCTTTTTTAACGCTGCAATTATAAGGATGCATTGCCATGCTCAGTCTTGGAGTGTCTTTCACAATATTTTATAGTTTTATGTGTAGGATTTTGCATATTGTTCATTAAGCTAAGTGCTTGCTGACATTTTAACATTTTCAAAATTTTGTGTGTGTGTGTGAGTGTGTGTGTGTGTCTGTGTGTGCTGTATGTGTGTACATGTTCATTTATGCGTGTGGATATGCATGTACTTGTGTGTTGGTAAATGTGGAGGCCAGAATCTTCCTTAATGGCTTTTCCACCTCTTTGAGTTTTTTGGTTTTGCTTTTGTTTTTTGAGAGAGGGTCTCACTATGTTGCCTTAGCTAGTCTGGTACTCACTATGTAGGCCAGGCTAGACTTGAACACATAGAGTTCTGTCTCTAGGATCAAAGGCATGTGCCTCCACACCTGGCCAACCTTAATTTTTTTAGACAGTGTTCGTCACTGAAAATGGAGCTTACTGATAGGCTAAACTGGCTGGTCAGTGAGTTCCAGGGATCTGTCTCTGCTCCTCCACCACTGGGATTTGAATACTGTAACATTATGCCTGACTTTTAAGTAGGTGCCAGGGATGTGAACTCAGGTATTCCTACACCCATGGTAACCACTTTACTGACTCAGCTGTCTCCCTCACTGACCCATCATACCAGGTCTGAATCATATATTCTTTTCACTGTTTTCCAATGTTCTTGTTTATGCTGTGTGCACACTATACCCCAGGTGGTATAGCAGGGACCAGTGTCTTTTTATTAGCAAAGCAGGTACTCTAAAAGCTTTCCTCTCACAAGACGTTAGATGTGTGGTTCATCATTTCATTTCTTCTCACCTGGGTCATGTTGTGCTTCCTGGATTTCAAAGGGTTACACAAAGAAGCAAAAGAAAAAAAAATCAGAAACTTGACAGTTTAAGATGTACCATTCTGCACCCTTGAAGGACTCTCTGAGGGTCAGTTTGATTTTCCTTCTGAGTTAGAAACAAGATCTGTCCAGGCGGCGGTGGCATACACCTTTATATCCAGCACTTAGGAGGCAGAGCCAGTCAGATCTCTGTGAGTTCAAGGCCAGCCTGGTCTACAGAGCAAGATCCAGGACAGCCACCAAAGGTACACAGAGAAAACCCTGTCTCAAAAAATCCAAAATATAAAAAATAAAAATAAACAGGATTCTGAAGATGCAGCTTGGAGTAAAGAGACCAGCAAGCTGCTTTTACCACCCTGAATTCTACTTTATAAATGTGAGAAACCTGCACTGTAAGACATCTGAAGAAGAAGACGGAAATGTGGTCTCCTGGGGACAGCTGATGTAGTGACACTCAGTTGCTGGCTTTGTTAATTAGTTAATGAATTTTTACCTGCACATTGTCCCACCTCCATTCCCATTCAGCCCCGCCTGTAATGATCAGGTCATGTCATGATTCTCCTTGCATGTGTGGAGAATCAGTCTGCTCTGTTAATGAATGAATAAAAAGGTTGTGCTGTGTCTGAATTCAACAGACTTGCTAAATATATTCAAAACCACTATATAGAGAAGGTGAAATAGAGTTGATTATAACTTACAGGATGAAATTTTACTTTCACATTTCATATTTCTTTGATTTTGTTTTGTTTTGTTTTTGTTTTTCAAGACAGGGTTTCTCTGTGTAATAGCCCTGGACAGCCTGGAAGTCACTCTGTACACCAGGTTGACCTCTAACTCAGAGATCTGTTTGACTCTGCCTTCTGAGGGCTGGGATTAAAGACATGCAGCACCACGCCCAGCCTTGCGTTTCTTTCTTAACCCCCCATATTTTCCATATAAATCATCCCAATCTTTGCACAATTTTAAATAGCAATAAAATCCACTGTGTCAAAACAGTTACATCCAAATGGAGTAGTGCTGACCTGGCTGTATTCATTCGATCTTGATGCTGTTGACACAGAGGGAGAAGAGAAGTGTAAGACCATGAAATCCAGGTAGACTATCCTCGGCCACTTCAACCTGCAATGTGATGAGTGGGAATACTGAAGCACCAGGATTCAGGCTAGTCTTGCTGGCTTTGCTCATTAGACCTCTTCTTTATATTAATAGAGAGCCTTTGTCTTGCTGTGTTTTCTTTCAGCTTGTTGGGTGACTTTAGGAAAGTTTACCTCTCTCTTTAACTTTGCCCACATGCACAAGGGGGAATTTAGGCATTGTTGCTGGGCATGGGAAGTACCTAGTACTGGGCAGAGCAATGGACCACATATGTTTCTGTTCCTCAGACCCTGAAATCAGAAGTTTACCCCTATCTTACATATGGGATATTAAAGGTGTTATCTCCAAGGGCAGGTGATTCCAAAGATATCGGCAGTATGTAGTACCTTCAGAATGCTGGAGACAGCCTGCAGTGGTAGGGCGAGCTATGTTTCTGTCTTTCAGCACATTTCTTTAGGCTGCATGTGTTTGCTCAGGTACACTGTGGGGCTGCATTCCCTCTTAATTGCTTCCTTGTTCCCAGGATAAGTCGTTGGCCCACAGGAACATATCCAGCACTAGACAGGACAATACCCAGAGGCCCTCAGGAATCCCAACTCAGTAATAGGAGGTCCTAGTGTCAGAGAATGATTCACACAGGCAGGAAGACCAGGGAAGTGTGCACAGGACAGGCCTTGGAGTTACATTAAGAAAGTAGGACATGACAGAAATAAAACCAGAAGGAACAACGGTAGGACCAAGGAACACTGGATTTGGTGACAACCTTCAATGGAAGATGAAGGTCAGAGAAGGGCAGTGTCGGGCTCTGGAAAATCAGAGTATGGTGGGCAGACTGTGGGCAGTGTAGCTGAGCAGAGAAGAGGCAGAGTTAGGTTGGCGGTTTTGGTTAAAGATCACTCTGATTGCACTTGTGAGAGAGGATGGTTTATGGTTGTAAAACCATCAATCCTCAGGTCGAGACTTTTGGCCTATGGAGATAAATTCTCCAATGAAGGAGTATGAGGCACTTCCCAAGCTTTGTTGTTAAGACAGAGTTCTGCATTTTAGATTTCACAAACCAAATCCAAGCACACACTAAGTCAATTAACCAATTTCTACTAGTAAGAATTCGTCATTCTCGATGGGTGTCACTGAAGAGGCTGAGCTTCTTACCACCCCACCAGGGGACTATCTGAGAACTTCTTATGCCAGCCTAAGCTTGCATCCAAGAAGAACAGGGCCTCTCAGAGAGCACCAAGGGAGTTTATGTGGTCAACTATCTACACACCACAACCATTTTTACTGGTCTTTGAGCCCCACAAATGCGCATTTAGGGTCCTGAAGATTTTACAGGTATTGTGTGTTCCCGAAATAAACTTATGTGGGGTCACAGAACAGGACCCCCACAATATTAAACATGATGATAGGCAGTGGTAGCACATGCCTTTAATCCTAGAAATCCAGCCTTTACTCCCAGGGAGTGACGGCAGAAAGAGAAAGATATAGAAGGCGTGAAGACCAGAAACTAGAAGCATTTGGCTGGTTAAGTATTTAGGCTTTGTTCAACAGTTTAGCTGAGAACCATTGGGATGAGGACACAGAAGCTTGCAGTCTGAGGAAACAAGACCAGCTGAGGAAATGGCGAGGTGAGGAAACTGTGGCTTGTTCTGCTTCTCTGATCTTCCAGCATTCACCCCAATAACTGGCCTCAGGCTTGATTTCATTAATAAGAACTTTTAAGATCCTGCTACATACAAGGGCCCAGGATTCATTCTTACACTGGACCCAGGATGGCCAGGCTGAATTACATGAGAAATCCGACGGCTTTCCTGCAGCTGGCCACACTTACATAGTGATGGCCAGTCTCTCATGCTCACAGCATACCCTCATCCTGCTGCACAGCACTTCTGACTTCTCAGTGGCCTCTCTTCTGGGCCCTGCTGGCTACCCCCTGCTCCATCTTCTTTCTTGGGGCTCATAATTTTTTTTTGTTTTGTTTTGTTTTTTGAGACAGGGTTTCCTGGTGTAGTTTGGTGCCTGTCCTGGATCTCGCTTACACCAGGCTGGACTTGATCTCACAGAGATCTGCCTGGCTCTGTCTCCTCAGTGCTGGGATTAAAGGCATATTGCCACCACTGCCTGTTGAGGCTCAAAATTGGTATATCTTTCTCCTCAACTGTGACTCCTTTCGGTGGTGATATTATGTTACCCAAAATATTGTGCAGCCTTATAAACTTACCTGGGGTCAGAGAACAGAACAACCACTAGATACAGAGGCTAGAAAATGGTGGCACTCACGCATTTAATCCTAGAATTCCAGAGGCTGAAATCCATCTGGATCTCTGTGAGTTCATGGCCACATTGGAAACAACCAGGCATGATGATTCACGATTTTAACCCCAGGAAATGATGGCAGAAAACAGCAAGGTATATAAGGCATGAGGACCAGGTATTAGAGCCTTGTTAAGCTATCAGGCTTTCAAGAAGCAGTTCAGCTGAGATCCATTTGGATGAGGACTCAGAGGCTTCCAATCTGAGGAAACAGAATCAGCTGAGGAATTGGTGAGGTGAGGTGGTTGTGGCTTGTTCTGTTTCTCTGATCTTCCAGCATTCACCCCAATACTGGCTCCAGGTTTGATCTTATTAATAAGAACTCTTAAGATTCCTGGTACATCTTTCCACTGGAAAATTGCTCCAGCTTGTCTCCAGACCATCTCCTGGCCATACCTCTACCATCTCTATCAGAGGTACCCTCCCCTGGAGCTCACTTCAGCCATGTCACCCTCTCCTTCTTCAGTATATTATTCTTCTAGGTGTCTGCCCACCCAGTGCCCAGTCCTGGCCTCCCTCTATATCAACCTTTATCTCTCTCTTGACCATATGTCTTTTACAAACAGCAGGAAGAGTCCTTACTGAGTCCCTGACAGGACCTACGGCCTGGATACAGCAAGAATGCTCCAGGGCCTGTGGCTGGGATACAGCATACCAGAGGGGTTAAGCAAGAACACTCCAAAGTGATGTGGCTGGTTGAAAGACTGGAAGGGAGGATCTCTGACCTGTCCTGGTTTAGCGAGGGGCTCACTCTTCATTATTTCTGCACAAGACACCATAATACACACAAAAAAGAGAGATGGGTGATAGCAAAGAGAGAGAGAAAGAGAGAAATGGAGAAAGAGAGAGAGAGAGACAGAGAGAGACAGAAGAGAGAAAGAGAGAGAGAGAGAGAGAGAGAGAGAGAGAGAGAGAGAGAGAGAGAGAGAAGCTGTGGTTCAGATGAGCTAGGTGTCAACCTGTTACTTCATGCCAAAGCCATGATTATCACTTGATGGCTTGAAAGCTCAGGCCAAGGAGTACTGAGCAGAGAAAGGACGTTGTGAGCTGTGACTAAGTGGGCAGTGCAGGGGTCAGTGTATCCTGTCCTATGAGCCACAAAGGCCTCATGGGAGATCCAACCTGGGCACACCTTACTTACCGAATGTCAGGTGACCCTAATAATGCTGACAACAGGTTTGTGGAAGATGACTCAACACTAGGAAAACTTTCCCATTCATTCTTATTTGTGTATGTGACATGATGTCATATGCAGAATAAAGCTCATCAAAGAATTCATTCCATGAAGATTATTATTTCTTCTTTTTTTAAAGGAATGT
>NW_023412483.1:0-14834 GCF_903995425.1 Onychomys torridus
TGCTTTGGGCAAGGCATCCTGGAAAATGGAGTCCAAATGAACTGACACGGTAGAGAACAGCATCCTGGGCAATGGAGTCCAACAGATAGTGATCTATAATGAGAGCCATCCTGGGAAATGTTTTGAGAAGCATGATGGGAAATGTAGTTTTTAATAGACACTACACAGAAAGGCATCCTGGGAGAAAATGTGAGAAGCATGATGGGAAATGTAGTTCAACACATATCGATACTGAAAGGGAAGACATCCTGGGAGGAGACCCAAGAGGCATGATGGGAAATGTAGTTCAACATGTACTGATGGAGTCCAAACATGCTGATGTTATAAAGAGGGAACAAGAGGTTTCTTTCTGACCCAGGAATGGAGGCCACACAACACATGATGAGGGTCACAGATGCCTGCTGAGGGCAAAGAATGCCCCTAACTAACCACTAACCTTAACCCTGACCCTTACCCAGACTGCAATCCTAACCCCGAACCTGACCGTGACCATTAACCCCAACCCTGACCCTGAACCTAACCCTAACCCCAAACCTGACCCTGACACTAACCCTAACCCCAACCCCGACCCTGACCCTAACCCTAACCCCAACCCTGAACCTGACCCTGTCCCTGACCAGAAACCTGACCCTGACCCTGACTTGCTAAACATAACCACACAACCAAACCCGAACCCTAACCATGATGCCCTAAAGCTAAACAAAACCCCAAAGACTTAACCCAAACCCTTAATCTAACCACGAACAGATCCCTAACCTTTAACCCTAAACCTAAATGTTGCTGTGAAGCAAGGCATCCTGGGAACTAAAGCAGAACACAGTATGAGCCTGTAGAGAAAGGCATCCTGGGAAATGAAGTCCACGAGGTAGTGAGAATACAGAGACAGGCATCCTGGGAAATGAGGTCCAAACAGTGATTCTATAGAGAAAGGCATTATGAAAATTCATGTAAATAATATACTGATAGTACAGAGAAAGGCATGCTGGGAAAAGACGTCCTTAATTTCATGGTGCTATACAGAAAGGCATCCTGGGAAATGAACTCCAAAACATGCTATAGTGAAAGGCATCCTGCGAAATGACCTGAGTGTCCTGATGGGAAATATAGTTGGGAGTACAAAACCAATACCAAGAAAGGCATCCTGGGAAATGGAGTCTAACATGTGGCAATGCTCTAAGGAAAGGGATCCTAGAAAACCATCCTAGGAGCATGATGGGAAAAGTACTTTCTAGAACAATTGTCATGTACTGAAATGGAATCCTGGGGAACAGAGTCCAAATAATACTGAAGGTGTCATCGAAGGCATCCTGGGAAATGACCAGAGAGTCATGATGGGAAATGTAGTTTCTAGAGCCATTATAATGTACTGAGTGGGAATCCTGGGAAATGGAGTCCAATCCACACTGATGGAGTCATCAAAGTCATCCCAGAAAGTGACCCAAGAGGCATGATGGGAAATGTGGTTGGGAAAGGAGGACCAATACTGAGAAAGACATTCTGGGAAATGGAGTCCAACATGAAACAATGCTCTAAGGAAAGGAATCCTAGGATACCATCCAAGAGGCATGATTGGAAATGTAGTTTCTAGAACCATCTAATGTACAGAAATGGAATCCTGGGCAATAGAGTCCAACCATACTGATGGTGTAATCACAGGCATCCTGGGGAATTACCCAAGAGGCATGCTGGGAAATGTAGTTTGGAATGGATGACGACTACAGAGAAAGGCATCCTGGGAAATGGAATCCAAAGTATATGATGCTGTAAGAGGGAACAGGAAGTTTCATTCCTACCCAAGAGCAGAGACACAGTACAGCTGAGGAGGGTCAGAGATACCTGCTGAGGGCAAAGCACACTCTAAATCTAACCACTAACCACTAACCATAAACCCAACCACTAAATTTAACATAAGCCTTACCCTACCCCATGACACAAACCCTAAATGTGAACCCTTTACCTAACCCCCTGACCTTGACCCCCAGACCTTGACCCACTGACTCTACCTGTAACCCTGACCCCATGACCCTGACCCCACCCCACTGAGGCACTACAACCCTGCAGAAGGTCAGGTCACATGCTGAGGGCCCTGGACACCTGCTGAAGAAAAGAGGAAAATCCTGAGGACACAGGACACCAGGAAAATGGAGTCTACAGTGTCATGGTGCTGTGGAGCAAGGCATCCTGGGAAGTGAAGTCCAGAATGTAGTGATTGTTTAGAGAAAGGCATCCTTTCAAACGGAGTCTGAAATGTAGTGATGCTGTAGAGAAAGGCATCCTGGGAAATGGAGTCCATCATAGTGATGGTATAATGAAAAGCAAACAAGGAAACCATTCAAGAGGCATGATGGGAAATGAAGTTTCCAGTATCATACTCAGTACCCAAAAGGAATAGTGGGAAATCGAGTCCGATCCACACTGTGTCATGAAAGGCATCCTGGGAAATAATCCAAGATGCATGCTGGGAAGTAAAGAACTACAGGTACTGATGCTCTAAAAAGGGAAGAGGACGTTTCCTAATGACTTGACAGCCAAGATGGGAAATGGATTTTCTAGTACAATGCTAAGGTAGACAGAAGGCATCCTGGGATAAGAAGTAAAACAGGTGGAGGCAAAACAGAACAAGGAATCCCGGGAAATTTAGTCCATATGTAATGATGACATGGGGAAATGCACCATGGCAAATGTAGTCCATATGTGATGATGTCATACAGAAAGGTATTATGGGAGATGTAGTCCACATATAATGAAATCATAGAGAAAATATTTTGGGAAATGTAGTTCATATATAATGATGTCATAGAGAAAGGGATATTGAGACATGTAGTCAATAGTTGGTGATGTCATAGAGAAATGCCTACTGATGGTACAAAGAGGGAACAGGAAGTTACCATCTGACCGGAGAGTGGAGGAAACATGAGAACTGAGGAGGGCAAAGTTTACCACTGGATATAACCAATAACCCCAACAACTAACTGAACACATAACCTAAACACTAAGATAACCCTAACCTGACACAAAGCCTAACCCTAACCCTAACCTGACACAAGCCGAACCCTAAACCAAACCTGACACAAGACTAACCTTAACACTAACTTGACCCTAACCTTTACCTGACCATAACCCTAAGACTAAACCTAACACTAACCTGATCATAATCCAAACCAAACACATAACCCTAACTGCAAACTGCCTTAACCTAACAGTATCATGACAGAAGGCCTAGCGCTAACCATAACCTCAACCTAGCGCTAACATGACCCTAACCCTAACTGTAATACTAACAATATCATGACCCTAACCCTAACACTAACAAAAACCCTAACCAAAAACTCACCTACACTACACCTAAACTGACCTCAAGACTAGATATAAAGATAACCCTAACCACAAACTCCCCCAGTAATTACCCGAAAGACTCCTAACCCGTAACCCTAACCAAATCCTAACACTGACACTACTCACAAACTCCTCAAACCCTAATTGTAAGAACTTGTAACCCATAACTCTAACCATAACCCCAAGACATGAAAGTCTGAACCTAAACCTAACAACTAATTCACAACCTAAAAATCTATAACACTTAAACCTAACCTAACCTAACACAAAACTCTAACCTAACCTAACCCTAACCTAACATAACCCTAACCCTAACATAACCCTAACCAATAACACTAACTTAACCCTAACCCTAAGCTAGCATAACCCTAAGATTAAACCCCTGATCCTGACCATGACCCCCTGACACTAATCCCTGACCAGGAACCGAAAAACCGATAAAACTGAACCCTAACACTAACCCTAACACATGACTCTGACCCATTGATCCTGACCCTAACCCAAGCCCTAACTATTAACTCTAACCCCTGATCCTGACCTATTGACCCTGACCCCCAACCCCACACTGCTGAGGCAGCACAACCCTGCCAAACGTCAAGTCACCTGCTGAGGCCCTGGAAACCTGCTGAAGAAAAGGGAAAACTCCTGACAACAAAGGACATTTGAGAAATGGAGTCCAACATGTCATGGTGCTGAGGAGAAAGGCATCCTTGAAAATGGAGTCCGAATGATGATGTAGTGAGAGGAATCCTGGGAAATGAAGTCTGGAATGTCATGATGCAGTTAAGAAAGGCATCTTGGGAAATGGAGTTTAAAGCATTCTGATGGTATAAAGAGGAAATAGTAAGTTTCTTTCTGTCTCAAAAGCCATCCTGGGAAATGTAGTTCAGAATAGATGGACAATACAAAGAAAAGCATCCTGGGAAATGGAGTTCAACACAGAGTGATGCTATAGTAAAAAGTAACCTAGGAAATCATCCAAGAGGCGTGATTGGAAATGTAGTTTCTAACAGGCAACCAATCCACAGCAAGGCAACATGGGAAATGAAGTCCAAATTGTAGAGATACCTAAGGCTAACCTAAGCTTCACTGCCTGACTCTGAGCCCCTGACCCTGATCCCCAGTGTCAAATTGCCCAGAGCACAAATACCTTGGGGAATGTCATAGACACTTGGTGAAGGCACTGGTTACCTGCTAAACAAAAGGGAAAATCCTGAGGACACAGGACACCTGGGAAATGGAGTCCAAAATGTCATGATGCAATGGAGAAAGGCATCCTGGGTAATGGAATCCACAATGTTATGGTGCTGTGGAGAAAGGCATCCTGGGAAATGGAGTCCACCATGTCATGGTGCTGTGGAGAAAGACATCCTGGGAAATGGAGTCCACAATGACATGGTACTATGGTGAATGGCAACCCAAGATGTGAAGCATATCCCAGTGATGTTATGGAGGAAGGCATCTGGGAAAATGGAGATCTTTTGCATTGATGGTTTAAAGAAAGGCATCCTGGGAAATAAAATCCATATGTTGTAGAGAAAGCCATCCTGTGTAGATGAAGTTTTTGCCAGTTCTGCCTGGCCCACGGTCAGGACCAATCTCTCTTACCTGCCAGTCCTGCAGTGGCTCAGACCAAAGCAAGTAAATACACAGAGACTTATATTGCTTACAAACTGTGTGGCCATGGCAGGTTTCTTTTTTCTTTCTTTCTTTCTTTCTTTCTTTCTTTCTTTCTTTCTTTCTTTCTTTCTTTTTTTTTTTTTGAGACAGGGTTTCTCTGTGTAGCTTTGCGCCTTTCCTGGAACTCACTTGGTAGACCAGGCTGGCCTCAAAGTCACAGAGACCCGCCTGGCTCTGCCTCCCGAGTCCTGGGATTACAGGCGTGCAACACCACTGCCCAGCCATGGCAGGTTTCTTCTCATCTACTTCTTACACCTTAAATTAACCCATTTCTATTAATCTACACCTTGTAACATGGCTCGTGGCTTACCAGTATCTTAAATGCTGGTACTCAGGGCGGCAAAAGGTACCTGTCTCCTGACCCAGCCTTCCTGTTCCCAGAAATCCCTTTTTGGTTTGTTCAGCCTGTACTTCCTGCCTTGCTATTGGCCAATCATCATTTTATTTAAACGGAGCGATATCTACAGCACTTCCCATGAGAACAGAAGTCCAGATCGTAATGATGCACTAAAGACAGGCATCCTGGGAAATGAAGCCCAAAATGTCCTGGTGCTATGGAGAAAGGAATCCTGGGAAATGAAGTCTCAATGTACTGCCTTAGTAGTAAAAGGCATCCTGTGAAATGGAGTTTAAAGGATACTGATGATATAAAAAGAAAATACTAAGTTACCTTCTGACCCAAAAGGCATGATGGGAAATGTAGTTTGGAATAGATGGGCAAACCAGAAAAAAGCATCCTGGGAAATGGAGTCCAACACATAGTGATGCTATGAAGAAAAGCAAAGTAGGAATCATCCAAGAGCCATGATGGGAAATGTAGTTTCTAACAGATGACCAATACACAGGAAGGCAACCTGGGAAATGAAGTCCAAAATGTAGTGACACCTAACCCTAATCTAATCTTAACCCTAACACCCTGACTCTGACCATCTGACAATGACCTCTGACCATGCCCCCCGACCCTAAAACCCACCCTCACACTTCTGAGAGTGAAACAAACCTGCAGAATGGCAGGGCCACCTGGTGATGGTACTGGACACCTGCTAAAGAAAAGGGGAACCTACTGAGGACACAGGACAGCTGGAAAATAGAGTCCAAATGTAGTGATGATATAGACAAAGGCATGATTGGATATAGAGTCCCAAATACAGGGATACTGTAGAGAATAGCATCCTGGGAAATGTTGTCACACCTGTAGTGATGCTAATGGAGAAAGGAATCCTGGGAAATGAAATCCAGAATGTACTGAGGCTCTAAAGAAAGGCATGCTGGGAAATGAAGTTTTCATGTAGTGGTGCTATAGAGAAAGGAATCCTGAAAAATTAAGTCTATCTGTAATGATTTTGTAGAGAAGGGCATCCTGGGAAACAAAATCCAAATGTACTGATGCTATAGAGGAAGGCATCCTGGGAAATGGACTCCACATTTAATGATGCTGTAGAGAAAGGCATCCTGGGAAATGAAGTCCATATGTAGTGATGGTGTAGGGAAAGGTATCCTAGAGAACGACCTGAGGGGCATGATGGGAAATGTAGTTTGGAATACACTACAAATACTAGGAAAAGCATCCAGAGAAATGAAGGTCAAAGTATATGATGGAAGAAAGATTGAACAGGAAGTTTCTGTCTGATCCAAGAGGCATGATGGGAAATATAGATTCTAGAATAATTCTAATGTACTGGAAAGGAGACCAGGAAAATGGAGACCAACACATGCTGGAGATGTCATCAAAGGCATCATGGAAAATAACCCGAGAGGCATGATAGGAAATGTGGTTTGGAATACACTGCTGATGGACAGGAACCTGCAGAGGGACAATGGAATTGTTGAGGGCACAGGACACATGCAGGGTGTCAGAAACACCTGCTGAGAGCAAAGGACACACCTAACCCTAACCACTAACTCTAACCACTAACCATAACACTAAACCTCAACAAACATTAACCCTAAATCTAACCACTACCTATAATGTAACCAATATTCCTAAGTCTAAACACTAACACTAACTCTGACCCTAAAACTAAACACAAACTCCCCTTACCAAAACCTTAAAAAACTGTAACCTTTAACCCTAACCAGTACCCACTGACTGTAACCACTGACCCTAACACTTACCCTAACATGCAACCCTAACATAACTCCTTAATTCTAACCCCCTGACCCTAACCCCTGACCTTAACCCTAACCCTTAACAATAAAGCTAATTGTAACTACCTAACCCAAACACTAACCCTAACCCTAACAACATGACCCTAACCTTGACCCTGACTCCCAACCTCAGACTGCTGAGGCACAACAACTGCTGAGGGCACTGGACACCTGATGAAGAAAAGGTAAACTCCTGTGAACACAGGACACCTGGGAAATGGAGTCCAAAATCTCATGATGCTATGGAGAAAGGCATCCTGGGAAATGAAGTCCAACACTTAGTGATGCTGTAGAGAAAGGCATGCTGGGAAATGAAGTCCAAAATGTAATGAAGCACTAGAGAAGTCATGCTGGGAAATGAAGTTTGAAATGTAGTGATGCTCCATAGAAAGATATCCTGGGAAGTGAAGTCCACAATACAGTGATGCTTTACAGAAAGGCATCATGGGAAGCCAAGTATATAATGTGCTGATGTCCTAGAGAAGGCATCTTGGGAAAGGAAGTCCAAATGTACTGAGGTTATAGAGGAAGACATCCTGGGAAATGAAGTCCTTATGTAGTGATGCTCTAGAGAAACGGATCCTGGGAAATGATTTCAAACTTGTAGTGATGCTGTTGAGAAAGGAATCCAGGGAAATAAAGTTATAATGTAGTAATAATATAGAGAAAGGCATCCTGGGAAATGAAATCACACATGTAGTAATACTGTAGAGAAAGGCATCATGGGAAGTGAAGTCCACAATGTAGTGACTGTAGAGAAGGGCATCCTGGGAAATGAAGTGCAGATTGTACTGATACTGTAGAGAAAGGCATTATAGGAAATGAGGTCCATATGTACTGATGCCTATAGAAAAAGCATCCTGGGAATTGATGTCCAGAATGCAGTGATATGGTAAAGTAAGGCATCCGGGGAAATGCAATCCATATCTAGTGGTGCTATAGTTAAATGCATCCTCAGAAATAGAGTCCATATGTAATGATGATTTTCAGAAAGACATCCTGGGAAATGAAGTCCAGAATATATTCATACTATAGAGAGAGGAATCCTGGGAAACAAAGTCCATCATGCTGATATTGTAGAGAAAGTCATCCTGGGAAATGACGTCCAAAATGTCATGGTCCTATGGAGCAAGACATCCTGGGAAATGAGATGTTAAATTTCATGGTGCTATAGGAAAAGCCTCCTGGGAAATGAAGTCCATATGTAATGATGCTATAGAGAAAGGCATCATGGAAAATGAAGTCCAGAATATAGTGATGTGGTGGAGAAAAACATTCAGAAAATGAAGTCCAGAATGTACTCATGCTATAGAGAGAGGCATCCTGGGAAATGAAGTCCATCTTGGTGAAGGTGTAGAGAAAGACATCCTGGAAAATGACGTCCAAAATATCATGGTGCTATAGAGAAAGGCATCATGGGAAATGAAGTCGATATGTAATGATGCTGTAGAGAATGATATTCATATGCACTGATGCCTATAATGAAAGGCATCCTGGGAAATGAAGTCCATCATGCAGTTGTGCAGTAGAGAATGGTATCCTGGGAAATGAAGTTAAGAATATAGTTTGAACTCTGGAATTACCTGCATTATACTCCCTGAGGCTCCTTTTCTTCTTAAATCATTTGTTTATTTTCCCATGCTCTTCAACTCTTTTTCATTATGGGCAAATAGGAACCACACTCTTAGTAAAATAATTACAGGAACAGTCTCTGAGCCATTTTACTAATTTTTATGCCCATAAAACTGCTTGGGTTTCAGACATTCCCACTGTTTGAATATCCCTCAGAACTGCTGGTGTAAATTTTCTTTGACTGATATTCCTTCTTCTATTTCTCTATTTTATTGGTGAAACTTGGCTCTGTACTTCCTGTTTTTAGTCCTACATTTTTCATTTGTGTAATAACCTCAGTTTCTGTTTTCTTTAATGTTTCTGTTTTCATTTGAGGTCTTAAACAGTTTTAAAGATCATGGCTGGGATTGCCTCCACTTACGAGTACTAAAGGGGTGTCAGACACTCACTGGTCACTTCCTCAGACCCAGAGAAATGTTTGCACTGACCAAAAGGGGAACTCACCTAATTGCCACTGTTGGATGGAATGCTGTGTGAACAGCCAGCTGGAAGTTTGGTCAATAGAGAATGACAGGAGATAAGGGACAGAGTTCTAGTGTGGCTCAGACCATAAGGGGAGAACACAGTCACCAAGGGAGTCTATCCTGGGTTTTGGCACCAGAAATGCAGATAAATTGGTTGCAACAATTCTGGGTTTGGGCCCGGGTTTTAGCACTGAAATGTGAGTTTTACAACTCTAGGGAGATGTGTCCTGACTACATGGTGAGTCAGGCTCCACCATGAGCTGCTTAGGAGACCTCTGATGGTTAAATTGCAAGGAGACAGTTCAGCCCTGGAGGATGAGGTATCCTGGAGACCTGGATCTGTTCAGAACAATAGCTCTGCCCTGAATGTGTCCCAGAAACCTGGAGTTTGGCACATCTCCAATGCTTGGAACTGCAAAGAAGCAGCCTAAACCTGGAAGGAACAATTTTCTGACTTCTCAGGAAAGTAAAGCCTGGAATTGCTTCAGCAGGGAAGGGTATCCTGACTTTATGGTAATGTCTAGGTATACTTGATGTGATGGGGGATGGTCTACCCACAGGTTATAGCAATCCTGCTCCTCTCCTGGAGAGATGCTACAGCTGAGCTTTTCTCAGTCCCCACTTAAAGGGGCTTCCTGGCAGAGATCTGCTTCTCTAGCCTAACATGTTTCTCTTTTTGCTTCACTCTGCAAAAGGGGAATACTCTTCAGAAATGTAGCAATCTTCTCTGGATTTGGGAAATGTGTCACTTTTCAGCTCTGTGTTACTTAACAACTCTCTCTCTTGCTGTGTCCAATGAGAAGATCTCAGCTCCTTCTTGCTCTACTCTTTCAGTTTCCCTTTGCTGTGGGATGTTCTGTATGTTAAACATGTTGCTCTGATTGGTTAATAAATAAAACACTGATTGACCAGTAGCCAGGCAAGAAGTATAGGCAGGACAAGGAGAGGTGAATTCTGGTAAGTGGAAGGCTGAGGCAGAGAGATGCTGCCAGCTGCCATGATGAGAAACAACATATTAACATACTGGTAAGCTGCGAGTTACATGGCAACTTATAGATTAATAGAAATGGGTTAATTTAAGACATAAGAATTAGATAACAAGAAGCTTGCTGTGGCCATACAGTTTATAAGCAATATAAGTCTCTGTGTGTTTACTCAGTTGGGTCTGGGAGGCTATGAGACTGGCAGGTGAGAGAGATTTGTCCTGACTGTGGGCCAGGAAGGTCCAGAAAAAAGATATAGCTATATCCCTTGGTTTGTCCACTGGGGGATGTCTCAGCAAGGATTTTGTCTATGCCAGAGAATGAAGATCTTCATACCCAAAACTTTTTTGAGAAAGGTATTTATTTGGGAAGGAAGAGTCCAGAAGAGTATCTTCTTCTACCAGAGTGGAAATAACAGCCTTTTTTCTTAACTTACCAGGCAGGGCTGTTTACACAGGATGTCTTGGGGGTGGAGTCAACCAGGGGTTGACTTGGGGCCCAGGGTTCTACTGTCCTGCTCTGTGATTGGTTGGTTTTACAAGTCAGTTGGCCAGGGTCAGGAATGGCTGTGATCTGACTGAGCCAAACTGTGTTTTTTCTGCCCTGATCTGATCCATATTTTCCTAGTTCTGAGATCCAGGGTCAGGGTGAATTTCCTTAGCCAGGCACTTCCCCCTATGGTAAAATCTCCAAAGAGGAATATCAATTGTCCCAGATGTTTTAAAGAAATGTTCAATATGCTTACTCATCAGGAAAATGGAAATCAAAACTTCACTGAGGTTACATTTTATATCTGTCAGAATGTTGAAGATCAGTAACACAACTGATAGTTAACCCTCATGAGGATGCAAAATAAGTGGAACACTCCTCCATTTTGGATGGGAGTGGACACTTATACAGCCAATATGGAAATCAGTGTAGTTATTCTTCATGAAGATGAGAATCATTCTACCTCAAGACCCAGATATGCCACTCTTAGGCATATACCTGAAGGATGCTTCATCCTAGCAAAAGGACATTTCCTCAAACATGTTCATTGCTGCTCTATTTTTATTTGCCAGAAAATATAAACAACATACATGTCTCTCAATGGGAAAATTGATAAAGAAAATATATGGTACATTTCTACAATGAAGTATTACGCAGCAGTTTAAAAAATGGCATGAGGAAATTGGGAGGCAAATGGAATGAACTAGAAAAACTTACTCTAGGCAAGATAATGGACACCCAAAACATAAATATGGTCTGTACTCATTTATATGTGGATTTTATTTGCTAAATACATGACAACACAGCTGTAGACTGTAGAGTCAGTGAGATGAGGTATAGAAGACATGATGGAGAGCATGTGGATTTCAATGGAGGTGGAGAAATAGAATAAGTATTATGGATCGACTGGGCATGGGAGGGTGAAAACATATGTGGAAGAAGGCATCCAAGTATTTTAACTGTGGTATACCTGGTCATGAGAAGAAATTACTCTCAGGGTGCTCCTAGAAGCAATGCTTCTTATAGAAATAACCCAAAGAGTAGACCACAACCTCTTGGATTATATAAAAGATGTGGGAAAGGCCAACAGTGGACCAATTAATGCAGATCAACAAGACATACACATGGTAACACTTTACCATTGGAAAGCACCTTACAGGACCTCTGACAGGCCCCCAGATTTAATGAGGTCCTGTCATTTCCAGTAATTGTGGAGGAAATTCATCTGCAGGACAGTAAAATAATCCAATGCCTATTTTAAAGAACAATAATGCACTGCATGATAGAACAGCCCTGATAGATGGATCAGAAACTCAAAAAAACATGATAAAACAAATGTTTTGGAATACCTCCATAAATGAACAAAGACCAAATCTTAGAGTATGAATTAATCACATTATTCTAGAAGGCTTTGTGGACACATGTGCTGTTCTCACTATGATTACACCCATATGATGGCATCCAAATTGTCATATCTACAGTTAAGTTAGGTAAATTTTCTAGATTTACAGGAACTCAGGTCAGATGGACAGGTAGTTTTTAAACATTTCATAGACCTAGAGACTATGGCATTTAATTATTTTGATAATTTATAATTCTGTTGATGAGAGACACAATAACTCCTGGCAGCACTGATCTACTCCTGAGAGGATGTTGGGGATCTAAGACACTTCTTCTGTAAATTTGTCTTGTCCTTGGCACAAAATGCCCTTGCCTCGACTGCTGACAGTATGCAAACTTTCCTTTTTGGATGAGTGAGACACAAGGAAAAGAGACTACTAAACCTTGCCAAGACAAGGAAAGATGGTTTTCCAAAATTCTTGCTTTTAAAGATCATCTGTCATATATCCTAGGACTGTAGTCAGAATGGAAGCCACAGTGGTGCTGCCAATTTTTAGGTGACTGTCTAGGTTGCCAGCTGTCTCTGTCTATTCTCACTATTTTTTTTTGGTAATTGCTTGCTTGCAATTTGTGTTTTCCTGGTTACTAATATTTCCCTTCTTAGATCTTTGATGGGATTGAAGATTAGATAGTTACAGTTATTATCCCCTCATATCTTAGCTAAGAAAATCTTAGATACTAAAGTTAGGATATTCAGGCATATATATAGCAATTTTAGTCATCTTGATAATTGGCCATTTACCTATGATCCAGACATGTAGTGTGTGTTTCTTGTTTGATGTTGTTCTTGTCAGTTGTAGTTCCATTTTTCTTTTTGTGATTACCCTTTGTATTTCCTGGATAACATTTGATAATAATTCTTACTGTATATAGTTTGCATGAAGTTTAGAACCTTCTTATTGAGACAAAAGGAAAAAATATAATGGTATTTGTTTTGCCCATAACCTGGGGCTATAGAGCCAATAGAAGCCAGTGTTTCTTGCCATTGTATATGACCTCTTAAAAGGAGGATAAAAAATAAAATAAATGGATAAAAGGGAGACGAACTTTGTGATCCCTCTTTCTTCTCCTTTTAAGAGGTCATATACAATGGCAAGAAGCCCTTCCTACTTTAGGCCATATAGCCCAAGATCATAAGTGAAGCAAATATTACTGCAAACTAGAGGCAAAACACTAGGGGAGATTGGGTTGAGGGAGGGAGTGTGGGCAGAGACATGTAGCATTTAGGGGAATTTAAAGAGTGACAAGGAAATCCAGTGCAGTAAAATTTTTCTTAAATATGTGAACTTTCATATTTCATCCTAATAATGTCTCCTAATCATGAGAGAGATGGCATTGCAACTGGCCACCCCATTCACCAAATAATGCTTCCAGGACTAGAACTGGGTTACATACAATTTTGTTGTTGGTCAAAGAGGTACCATGGAAAACCCACACATCCCAAACTTTTGGCAAGACAATAGTATGCTCCTGCAAATGGATAGCAAGGACTTGTTGCTGAAGATGGCATCCACACAATGCATTGACTATGCAGAGATCAAGCTACTGCCTCCATAAAACCTTTGCAAATACGTTCTAGTATCTTTGGCATGGGAAGGTACTCTGAATGCTACAAATGAGAAACTTAATAACATTTCACCCAAACTGAAAAAAAATACCATCTTCTTAGCATGTCACAGAACTTTTTCCAAAATTTACCACATACTTGGACTCAAAGCTTGTCTCAACAGACACATGAACATTGAAATAACACCCTGTTATCAGACCCTCATGGAAGAAAAATATATTTCAACAACAACCTAAAAATGACAATTCATGTAGAAGAAACTCTATATTAAATGACTACTGGATCAAGACAGACCTGAAGAAAGAAATTAAAGACTTTCTGTAATTCAGGGAAAATGAATACACAATATACCAAAACTTATGAGACACTGTGAAAGTGGTGCCAGAACTAAGGGTGGGTATGAAAATAATTACACATCACACTAGCTACTTCACGGCACACCTGACAGCTCTAGAAAAAACAGGCAGGCACACAGAAGAGAAGTCGATGACAGAAAATCAACAGAGGGCTGAATTGAATAGATTTTGCATTTGGACTGGGAATGAGTGAAGATGTGAATAGGATGAATCAGGTGTGAGACACTTGGAGGAAGGGAGAGAGTACAGAAAAGACAACTGCAAGTTGGATGACTTGGAACTGTAGAGTAACAGAAAACATGACTGACAGGAAGAAAGAAAAAGAAAGAAAGGAAGAACAAAATAAAAGAGAAAGACAAGCAAGAAAGAAGGACACCTGAAAAACAGGCAGAGTTGGGGAACCCTGAAAATGAGGGGGAGGAAGGATGGAGGCCCAGAGTGGTCAAGGTTCCCAGGAGAACACAGCTCATAAAATCAACAAAGAAGGGCTCCTAGGGGCTCACATAGACTGATGTGACAATCAGAGTCTGCAGGCTCTGTGCTAGGTCCTCTGCACATATTATAATAGTTTAGCTTTCAGTTTTTGTGGGATGTTGAACAGTTGGCGTCAGCGTATGTCTGACTCTATTGCCTGCTATTAGGACCTTTACCTTTTACTAGTTTGCCTCATCATCTTTGATATGAGTGTTTGTGCCTCGTCTTAAGTTATGTTGAATTCAATAAGTACCTATAATAATTAAGAGATTCAACCCAAATGAATTTGTTTCCATTGGTAGAG